>NW_022436949.1:92731-132475 GCF_009761245.1 Sapajus apella | reverse complement strand
CCTCCTGAGTAGCTGGGATTACAGGCACGCGCCACCATGCCCAGCTGATTTTTTGTATTTTTAATAGAGACGGGGTTTCACCATGTTGACCAGGATGGTCTCGATCTCTTGACCTCGTGATCCACCCGCCTTGGCCTCCCAAAGTGCTGGGATTACAGGCGTGAGCCACCGCGCCCTGCCAAGATGTATATTTTCTTTTGGAAACAGAATGAAGCGGAGGAAACTCTTAATACTTAAAATTGTTCTTGATTAGTATTGTGAGTTTGAAAAGTCTAAGACTCTAAGTTTTGAACTCAAGGGAGAAGGTATAGTGGAATGAGTGTGAGCATCAGGCTTTGCAGTCCTGTAGAACAGAAATGGGATGCTAGCCTGCTTCTACCTACTTGTGTGATTATGGGAAATTACTTGACCTCTTTGAGCCCCAATTTCCTTAAACATAAAATGAAGGTGATAATACCTACCTCAGAGGGATACTAACCATAGATCATTATAGCAGCCCGTATATTATTATTCACATTATGATTTGTGTTTATTATTATGTGACTCTTTTTACATTTCCTAAAGGTTTGAGAATATATTTAATTACGATATAGTAATGTGTGCAATTTTTCAATGTGACCTGATTGTGAGTAGTTTGAAAATCATTCCAATGATCTTCACCAGCGACCAGCTGTCCTTAAGTATTCAGTCCCTCCTAGGATGCATGAAAGAGTCTGGGTTGGAGGGTCAGCCCTGGGAAGTGTGGAGTGGTCTGCAGATCTTGTCAGAAGATGGCAGTCCTGTAGATGACGAAGGAAGAGGCCAGAGGTGAGGAGTGGAAACAGTAAATGTCAGAAACTACAGAGTGATGTGGAATGAATGGGGGATGAATGGGGGACGCATGGCACACATGTGCTGGGTCCTGTCATGTGTTAATGTCATCTAATAGTGTGCACTTTAGTGAGATGGGAATATTTCTCTAGAGAAGAAACAGGCTTCGCTTAGCACCTCTTACAGGGACATGAGCCAGGCAGATACAGGGAACAGTGCTAAAGTGAAGAGTAGGGGAAAATACATTTAGGGTCATTAACAAGCACTTGCTGAAATCTGGAATATATACATCTCTCTCTCTCTCTCTTTTTTTTTTTTTTTTGAGGTGGAGTCTCACTCTGTTGCCCAGGCTGAAGTACAGTGGTGCAATCTCAGCTCACTGAAACCTCCGCCTCCCAGGTTCAAGCGATTCTCTGCCTCAGCCTCCCAAGTAGCTGGGATTACAGGTGCCTGCCACTATGTCCAGCTAATTTTTTTTTTTTTTTTTTTGAGGCGGAGTTTCACTCATGTTACCCAGGCTGGAGTGCAATGGCGCGATCTTGGCTCACCGCAACCTCCGCCTCCTGGGTTCAGGCAATTCTCCTGCCTCAACCTCCTGAGTAGCTGGGATTACAGGCACGCGCCACCATGCCCAGCTGATTTTTTGTATTTTTAGTAGAGATGGGGTTTCACCATGTTGACCAGGATGGTCTCGATCTCTTGACCTCGTGATCCACCCGCCTTGGCCTCCCAAAGCGCTGGGATTACAGGCTTGAGCCACCGCGCCCGGCCTAATTTTTGTGTTTTTAGTGAAGACAGGGTTTCACCATATTGGCCAGGCTGGTCTTGAACTCCTGACCTTGTAATCCACCTGACTTGGTGTCCTAAAGTGGTGGGATTACAGTTGTGAGCCCCTGTGCCTGGCTGGGAATATATACATCTTTTAAAGATTTAACAATTTTTGGCTGGGCGCGGTGGCTCACGCCTGTAATCTCAGCACATTGGAAGGCCGAGGTGGGTGGATCAGGAAGTCAGGAGATCGAGACCATCCTGGCCAACATGGTGAAACCGCATCTCTACTAAAAATACAAAACTTAGCTTAGTGTGATGGTGTGTGCCTGTAGTCCCAGCTACTTGGGAGGCTGAAGCAGGAGAATTGCTTGAACCTGGGAGGTGGAGGTTGCAGTGAGCTGAGATCATGCCACTTCACTTCAGCCTGGTGACAGAGCGAGACTCCATCTCAAAAACAAACAAAAAAAATTGACAATTTTTAAATCTTAACATGCAAAACCTGTGGTATAGAACCCAACCTCACCCATTTGCTGTATTTACATTTAGACGTCTTTCATCTTTCATCTGTGATGGTCTCCGGCAGTCCGTAAATCTTTTCTTGTTTTTTGGGACCTTGACGTTTTTGAGTACTGCTTAGGTATTTTGTAGACTGTTGCTTAATTTCGGTTTGTCTTACAATTGGACTAAGGTCATGGATTTGGGGGAAAACCACAAAGGTGAAGTGCCCTTGTCATCACACCATTTGGGGGAGTCACAGCATCAGCATGAATTCTTCCCGGTGTTGTTCACCCTGATCACTAGAGTAAGGCAGTGTCTGCCAGGCTCTCCACTATAAACTTCATAATTTTCCATATTCATGCCGTGTTCACTATAAGCAGGTCACACAGCCCAGTGCGTACTCAAGTGGAGAGGAATTAATCTCCACCTATGGGGGTGGGAATACATCCAATAATAAGTCTTTTGTTTTCTTGCTTAAATTGTTCTAGCTCTGGCCATTGGGAATTATTTCAGGTCAGCTCCCATGTCCCTTTGATGTGCCCCTATCCTTTTGGAATACTTCCTTCCTTTCTGGCACTACAAGAAGATGGTCCAGACTCATCTTTACCTTCTCTGTCTCAGCCCCAGTATCATCCATTTCAACAAGGAGGCTTGGTTCCCATTGGTTTACAAACCAAGATCTGGGGACTGGGTGTGCCTCTTGCTCCTGGGGTGTCACTGCTCCTAGGCCCTCTCAGCAGACAGCTAGGAAGTATATGTGTGTATACTAACCTGTGTACACTGTATAATTGTATAACCATCCACACATCCCTACAGTTATTTCTGTATCTCTCCATCTGTACATATATTAAATTAAGCATGAGTCCATACTGATGTCCCCAACTGACCCAATATACAAGGTTCATTCTAGCCGTCTTCTCATGCTTATAATTTATAACTTCTGTCCCTGACAATGAGGAAACTGGCTTGCACCATCCACCATCCACTTAGCTGTTCAATCCTAGTCTATTTGTAAAGCGGTTTCCAAATCATTAACCCGTACCTCTGGGAGGAACAAATTTACCAACTAGGGTACAGAGTTTACGTATCTTTCCTACCGTCTCATGGTTTCCAGTCAAACACCATCTCCCAAAATTATTTAGGTTAGTTATTTGAAATTAGCTTACCACTCTCTTGAAGATTTTTCAAGTTAAAGCAGGCATGGATAATTTTTTTTTTTTTTTTTTTAATTGAGACGGAGTTTCGCTCTTGTTACCCAGGCTGGAGTGCAATGGCATGATCTCGGCTCACCGCAACCTCGGCCTCCTGGGTTCAGGCAATTCTCCTGCCTCATCCTCCTTAGTAGCTGGGATTACAGGCACGTGCCACTATGCCCAGCTAAATTTTTGTATTTTTTAGTAGAGATGGGGTTTCACCATGTTGACCAGGATGGTCTCGATCTCTTGACCTCGTGATCCACCCGCCTCGGCCTCCCAAAGTGCTGGGATTACAGGCTTGGATAATTTTAAGGATATTTCCAGATACTCAGCTTCCATATATACTGTATTCCATGCCTCTTATCTTCAATCTTAGCATTGCCCAAGGGTATAAACATTTCCAAACCATCAAACAAAAACAACTTGCAATTGGGGACAGTTACTGAGAGACTGGATGAGTACTGGAGAATGAATCCTTTTGAAAATCAAATGGCTTATGGGGTTTTACTTTTAATAAACTTTCAGAAGACTAATGGAATTATCAGTTCATGATTATAAACCACTTTTGGTGATAGATTGCTATAAGATTCTTGAGATACAACTAGGCAAAAATCGAAGGGACTCTTGTAACAAAACTTTCATTTCTATATACTTATTTCTCAGCACTTACAGCCTTAAAAAAAAAAAGGAAGCAAATCAGTTTTAACTTTATTGTAGAAAAGTTAGCATTCCTTTATGGATACAGGAACTAATAATACATGAGGAGCCCATCCAGTGCTTAAAGAGATGACTTCTCAATACTTACTTACTTATTTGAGATGGTGTCTCACTCTGTTGCCCAGGCTGGAGTGCATTGGCACGATCTTGGCTCACTGCAACCTCTACCTACCGGGCTCAACCGATTCTCCTGCCTCAGCATCCCGAGTAGCTGGGACTACAGGTGTGCAATTTTTTTTATTTTTACTAGCAACAGGGTTTCACTGTGTTGGCCAGGCCACGCTTTTCACACACAAACTAACCAGTCCAGAGCTGATGTCCCCAGCTACCCACTTCATCAGCCTTCCACAGGACTCATGTGGTGTAGGCCACTATTCCTCTGCCCTAATCACCCCAGGGCCAGGTACCAGACAACTAGGGACAGCCCCTATGACCAGAGCCTGCAGAAATTACTCACACTATAATAGCTAACCTTAACCTAGTTCACCTTGCCTCTCTCATTCCTTCCCATGGAAACCACAATAAAGGCTCTTGCCCAAGTTTTCCCATCACTCCTGCCTTCTCATTGACCACAGTGCCTCCCCATGTGCTCCTGCATGGCTTAGTACTTTCCCTTCTCATGGGATCTGTGAGTCACAAACTGTCTTTTCAGTGGCAATAGACTCTTGACCTGTTGGTCTCTCCATACCTGAAGAATAATAAAACATATATGTATATATTTTAAAAATAAACTACAATTTAATTAAGCATAAAGTTACTTTCCCATTTGTCTGCAACCACAGTAGACCTGGTTTCCTGGTGGAGGAAACATCATCCTACAGGCTTGTTCCCACGGAATCAACAGGAACCCAGTGTCAGAAGGAGCCCTGTGAAGATCTGGTAACCTACCACAGGTTGATTCTCCTCTTTCGTTGGTAATCTGATGATGCAGAGGATTTCCTGGGCCTCTTGAGCCTCTTCCTTTCCCCCCGGGAAGCAAAGGTGAGAGTCTGAGTGGACCCTCCAACAAAGTTGGAGGACAGAGAAAAGCTCTCGTTTCAGATGAAGATCCACCCATTGGTGAGGGACCATATGGGGAATGTTCTCTGCCAAATGCCATATTTGGAACATAAAAGTGCATCAGGATCTCTTCCTAACAGCTTAAACTGTATTTCGGTTAATTTTTGTCTGCTGTGAGCATTTTCTTTCCTTAAATCATTGAGGTTTCCTTTAGCAGTCCGAGCTGCCAACCAATTACGATGTGACGATGTGCTTTCTTCTCAATAGGTAATAGTCCACCGTTGATAGTAATGAATAGTTATCTTGAATTCTTCTTTGAGATCTTTGGCTCACTTTCTATAGGTCTCCAGCTTCTCGGTGGCATGGACGATCTTTTTGCCTACTTTAGAAAATTTCTCTTCTTTCTCTAACCGGCTGTTTTCCTCTAGTGTTAATTTCCTATAGAGTCTCATTTCATTTTCTTGATAGAATTGAGGCATTAAGTTTCTGTTGAAGCTTCTGATTCTCTCTAAATGTGTGTTTTCTGACTGCAAAGATGCTTGTTGAGTCTGAAGATGTTTAATGCACTGTGCAAGCTCTTCTTTTGTTTTTTCAACTTCAGATAGCTGAAAATCAATTTGGTTTCTTTCTCCTTCCAAGATTTTTAAAGAAGCATTTAACTTAGCAGCATGAATCAGTTTCTTCAAAGCTCCTTTTGGAGGATGATCTAAGTAAGCACCATCTTCTGATTCGCTGTTCATTGCTAATTTCAAGTTCTCATCTTCCATTATGTCTTCTCCAAGCATAGCAGCCCAGTCTTTCATCTTCAGCAAGCGTTCAGTCAGAGTCTCGATGTGATTGTCTTTATCGTTTAGAACTTGATCTGCGTGTACTCTGGAGTCTTCCAATGTTATTTTCTGTTTATTGAGCTCACTCACTTGTTCTTTCCATACTTCAGCTTCTTGCAAAAACTGTTTCTGGCTTTTCTGAAGATGAGAATTTTCGTTCAAGGCATCTTTTATTGCTATCTTCAGTCATTCTTCATTCATTTGAGATATCTTGAAGATGATTTTGGCTTCAGCTACTTGTGATTTGAGAGATTCTGACTCATCTCCTAGAGACTATCATTTTTGAAATATCCACCATCAGTTGCTTTTGTTCAGAATGTTTTGATTTCTGTTCTTTTAACTCTTTTTCGAGACCAAGTATTTCATCCTCAAGCTCATCATTGGACCTGTTCAGCTTTTCACATGTTGCCTCCAAACTTCGTGCCTCTGTTGCCTCCTCCTCAAAGCTGGCCTCCTTTAAAGATGACTCTACTGCACAGCCTTTATGCTCTTTTTTAATGAGGGTAAGGTTTTCAAGTAGTTTACATTTCTTGTCAATTAGTCCAGAAAGCACACCGGCAAGCTTTTTCTCTCTTCTCACATAAAGCCAACTCCTAATCGATCTCAAAACTTCTCCACAAAAAAATGGGAACAGCAAAAAATCCAACAATAGCTGCATATATCACGAATTCCCATGGAAACCTATAGGAATTAGAATCTGCTGTCATATTTTGAGGCAGTGCTGCCACAACCCTGTGTAGTTCCAGCAGGACCAACCCCAAGTAGGGCTGAGAGGTAGACCCGGGCTCCTGCACAGCGCTAAGGCTGCTCTGGTGGTCGCCACAGTAACCGGGCAACAATAAGCAGCAGAGAACACACAGCCTTCCATTTAGAACCCAAATCCACACGTGGCAACCAGAGCAGACCACTGCGGAGCCCCCTGCGGGGGGAGCTAGGGGTACCCTTAAGCCCCACAGGCCCACGCTGCCCACCTCGCCCCTTGTTACACTTTACATCCTGAGGTAGCGCTAAAACCTATATTTTAAAACAATACCACATGGAGAGAAAGACTCAGGTGATCCAGCATCCCAGCTATGCCCATCTCTCAGCTGACACCCAAACTAAATGTAGCCATGTGCATGAGCCCAGGTGAAGGCCTGCAGAACAACCTCTCAGCAGACAGAATGATAAGCAATAACAAGAGGCGGAGGTTGCGGTGAGCCGAGATCCCGCCATTGCACTCCAGCCTGGGTAACAAGAGTGAAACTCCGTCTCAAAAAAAAAAAATTATTTTTATTTAGTTAACTTTTGGAACAAGGTCTCACTCTATCATCCAGGCTGGAGCACAGTGGTGCAATCACAGCTCCCCGAAGCCTTGGCCTCCCGGGCTCAACCGATCCTCCCACCTCAGCCTCCTTGGTCGCTGGGATTACTGGCATGTGCCACCCTGCCAAGCTAATTTTTGTATTTTTAGTAGGGATGGGATTTCACCATATTGGCCAGGCTGATCTTGAACTACTGACTTCCTGATCTGCCAGCCTCGACCTCCCAAATTGCTGGGATTACAGGGGTGAGCCACTGTGCCTGGCCAGAATTTTATTTTTTATATTTAATAATTATTGGTATTATGATCTATTTTCTTGTGATAAATTATGTAGTACTAGTAATTTTAACAATTTAATCCAGAAAAAATTAAATTTTATGAGCAGGAAATATAAATTTCCATTTCTATACTTCTTTCAGCAGTATGACAGGATGATCAGTAAGACTTTCAAGCATGAAAAAGATAACTGGGATAAAATTCTATCAGGAAAGTAGAATGAAGATATGATTTTATAAAGCATGTCTAAGAATTCGAGAGAAGAAATTTGGGTGTGGTCACTGACACATGAAATTAAACAAAAACAAGTAGATCATATACCTACTGATATTTCGAGATAGTTTCACTGCCAAAGAAACTAACATTGGATGTTCCAACTTCTAAACAACTTTCCTGTTACGGGCTGCATTCCCCAGCCCCTTTCCGCCACTCCCAATCCACATATTTGAAATCTAACGCCAGTAACATAATGAAACTGCATTCGGAGATAAGAACTTTAAAGATACAATTAGATCAAAATAAGGCCTTTAGTTCAGCCCTAATCCAATTTGACTAGAGTGCTTTTATAAGAAGAAGAAATTTGGGAAAGCGGGGCGGGGGCGGATAGATGATTTTCAGGAGGAAGGAGAAAAAGCATTGATGTAAACTTAGGATTTTTAAGAATTTTTTTTTTTGAGACGGAGTTTCGCTCTTGTTACCCAGGCTGGAGGGCAATGGCACGATCTCGGCTCACCGCAACCTCCGCCTCCTGGGTTCAGGCAATTCTCCTGCCTCAGCCTCCTGAGTAGCTGGGATTACAGGCACGCACCACTATGCCCAGCTAATGTTTTGTATTTTTAGTAGAGACGGAGTTTCACCATGTTGACCAGGATGGTCTCGATTTCTTGACCTCGTGATCCACCCGCCTCAGCCTCCCAAAGTGCTGGGATTACAGGCGTGAGCCACCGCGCCCGGCTCTAGAATTTCTTTTTGCTTTTGTTTTTTCCTCTTCATTTTTTGATTTTTTTTTTTAAGAGTTTTTTTTTGTGGGTTTGTGTGTGTGTGGTGGACGATGACGGGTACCATATCACCGTACTGTTCACATTCAACTGGATATATTTTACTTGCATCACTATTTACAATTGCTGGAAATTACATTTTTTTCAGCAACTTAAACATTTTAGACAGCTGCTTGATGTGCAAATCCAGAGTGGGGCAGGGTGGGGTGGAGATGGGGCGTGGGTGCAGACGCTTGGGCGGCGCCGGTTTTGTTAAAAGTCCCTTGGCAGCGGCCGCTGTGGCCCAGAGAGTAGGAAGCAGTTCCTGTCTCACGTCCGCCTCTCGGCAATATGTGAGACCCGTACAAGAAACCCTTCCTGTCTCAGTCTAGCTCATCTGTAAAGCTGGGAGACTACTGCCTTGCGGGGTTGGAAAGAAAAGAGAGAACGTCTGCGAAGCGGGAGCGCTATTGTGAAGTGCAAGCAAAGGAATCCCGACCCAAGGCAACAGGACTGGGGGTGACTCTGTCGGTTCTCCAAACTCCCTGGCGCCTGACCCACCTCGCGGTGCACGGTGCGGAACGGTCCTCTGGCCATCCCAGCCCTGCCCCGCCCCCGCCGCGTTTCCTCGCGCGGCTCCGCCCCGGCTGTGGGGAGGCGCAGCGGCTCCTGCAACCCGGAACCTTTCCACAAGCTTGCTGGCCCCGCGGAGCCGGCGGAGCAGGTATGCTGCAGGGGCTGGCCTCAGTTCTTGCCCGAAGCCGCCTCAGGGCCATGAGGAAAGGGGAAGAGTGTCCGTCCTGGACACTGGCGGTAGGGGCGTCCCAGAGGAGGCCTAGCTTCCCGGGCTGCGTGGGTGGAGCGTCGCGGGCGTGTCGGTCTCCATGGCAACGCTCCACGCGCTGAGCTCGGTCCGGGTCAGCTTCCAGCTGCCGCCTCCGGGGGCGGCCCTAGGGGAGATGGAATTTTCCTAGACTTGGGGGCTTTCACCCTCTGGTGCCACTTGGGCTGGAAGGTCGCGTGCCCTCAGTTCCCGGCTGGTCACCTCCGACCCCAAGTCCGCATCCGTCTCTCTCAGAACCCGGTCCTCGGGTGTCTGCAGCCTCCCCTGGCTGTGGAGCTGATTTCCAGTCCCATGCAACCCAGTGGTACCCACTTCCTACCCTGACATTATTCGAAAACAACCCCCCTGCTCACCCCATTAAAAACAACAGCGACAACAAAACTGTATTATGCCCTAACTGTAGCATAAAGGGGAAATAGAAGGAAAGCAATAAGAAAGTACATATTTCAATCTGAAAATGCTTGGCACTACTGCCCTTGAAGAAGTAGAGAAGTAGCCAGTAGTCGCGCCTGGACAGTCGCCGGAACCTGAGGGCAGCAAAGACAGATTGTTAGGTCTCCGGGACCAGGAGCAGCGTGGCCGGTGGAGGGCGTGATTTTCCAAGATGGTGAACAGTTCTTGGTAAACCTCTAAAGCAAAGTGCAATCAAGCCTCGATTTACATGTAGTTGCATTCCTAGGGAAAAAAATCAGTGTTCATTAGAACTGTGCAAAAATACTTAGCATTTCCATGTAAAATGGAGTTTGGTTCTAGCCGTAGATTATTACAAACAGATTTTTCCACTCACATGAATTATAGGAAGACTCTCCAAGGTGGTAGGGCCGCAAGGTAATCAGTTATTGTGCGGGACCGTCTCTCGAATGGCAGAATCCTAGCATGTCAGGCCCCGCCCACCTGGCAACCGCATGCCTCTGCTTCTGGAGGAAACAGCATCCCCACCCTCATAATATTTCCAAAATTGCCCCTAGGGGGCAGTACGTTCCCACTAAGAAACGCTGGACTGTAAAAGTACACAGGTTTAAGGGCACATACCGGGTATATAGTATCTTTCATTCTCAGAACAAACTTGCAAAACAGGTATTGTTATTCCATTTTAGAAATTAGGAAAGTAAGGTTTTTCCAGATTAAGTGACTTACTCAAGAACACAGGGCACAAGTGTATCAAAGCTGAGCTATGACCCATGTCTGACCGAGAAACTGTCTCATTTCAGTTGTTACCTGTGGCCACAAGGTAAGTTATTTGTCTGTCTTGGCAAGGCTGGGAGGAAAGTTTTAGCAAAGTGAGTTCTTTAACACTTTAGTCATCAATTTTCTGACTTTATTAGTCTTTATGAGACATGTGTGATACATTCACATTACTGTAATTCCAGGAACCTCAGCCCATCCGAGACCATGGATAAGTACAATGTGATTAAGGCCATCGGGGAAGGTGCCTTCGGGAGAGCATACTTAGCTAAAGGGAAATTGGATAGCAAGCATTGTGTCATAAAAGAGATCAATTTTGAAAAGGTAAAGTTAAGAAGTTCAAATTTCTGTCAATTTTCAGTGGGATATTCAGCTGGCTTTTAATCCAATATAAACAGGGAGTTTGTATCTTTTTATAATTACAAATTTTAAGCCATAATTGATTTTTGTTAATTCAGCCTCCTAAGTCCATTGTCCAAACAGCAACCAATGATCTTATTTTTAAAAAGAGGCTGGATGCAGTGGCCCGCCCTGTAATCCCAGCACTTTGGATGGCCAAGGTGGGAGGATTGTGTGAAGCCAAGAGTTTCAGATAGCCTGGGCAACATAGCAAGACCCCGACCCTACCCCAAAAAAAATTTTTTTAATGAAAATAGAAAATAAGATCACATCTCTGTGGCTCCTATGACCCTCCTTAGGGTGCCCTGCAAGGCCTTGTGAGATGCCACCCTCCTTTGTTGCCCCAGCTTCTCTGGTGCACTTCCTCTCCCCTTATTCAGGTCCTCTACAAAGTATTTTCTGCAAACATCCTAGCTAGGGTAGCCCCCTCAACCACAGTCACACCTCATCACCTATCCACTACCCTGGTTTTTTTTCTTTTTCTTTTTCTTTTTTTTTTTTAAGATAGAATCTCTGTCTGTCACCCAGGCTGGAGTACAGTAGCATGATCTCTGCTCACTGCAACCTCCAGCTCTGGGATTCAAGCAATTCTCCCACCTTAGCTTCCTGAGTCTCTGGGACTACAGGTGCATGCCACCATGCCTGGCTAATTTTTTGTATTTTTAGTAGATATGGGGGTTTCACCATGTTGCTCAGGCTGGTCTTGAACTCCTGAGCTCAAGTGATCTGCCTGCCTTGGCCTCCCAAAGTGCTGGGATTAAAGGCATGAGCCACTGCTGCTGGCCTGTTTTATTTTCTTACTAGCATGTATAATGCTCTGCAGTTACTTTGCAGTTTTACTTATTCACTTGTTTATTATTTGTCTTCCTCAGTATGCAGAACAGTTCCTGACACATAATAGGTACTAAACAAATTTGTTGAGTGCACTGAATGAATAGAGGAAAATCACATGTAACTTTTTGTCTAATGATTTTGGAAAATAAATATAGCTAATTAAAAATTAATCATTTTTGCTAACTCCACCTTAGTCAGTGTTTATGTCACCCTCTTTAGTGATATGTTCATTTCAAAATATATTGTTACATAACAAATAAATTGTTTTTAGAATTAATTTTAAGGCAAGTCTTGTTGGTCAGATTCTAGAGAATTTATAAATGAGAGTAACATAAAAAGTTCCATAGAGTGTGTGCAAAATGTACCCAAGTTACACCATGTGAATATACTTAATGCCATTGAATTGTGCACTTAAAAATGGTTAAAATGATATAAATTTTATTTTACCACAAAAAAAATTGTAAGAAATCCTACCCAAACTTAAAGTTCATGGGTAGATGACTGGCTTCCAGGGATAATAATTTATTTCCCAAAATAGGTCTAATTTTTTTTTTCTTTTGAGATGGAGTGTCGCTCTGTGGCAGGCTTGAGTTCAGTGGCACAATCTCAGTGGCTCACTGCAACCTCTGCCTCCCCAGTCCAAGCGATTCTTCTGCCTCAGCCTCCTGAGTAGCTGGAACTATAGGTGCGCTCCACCACATCGGCTAATTTTTGTATTTTTAGTAGAGATGTGGTTTCATCATGTTGGCCAGATGGTCTTGATTTCTTGACCTTGTGATCTGCCTGCCTTGGCCTCCCAAAGCGCTAGGATTACAGACGTGAGCCACTGTGCCCAGTCCATCTTTTTGTGAATCCATGGCATGTTCATAATAATGTCCTCTTATTCTAGTGGCTCGCCATAGCTTCCTTACCTGACATTATTCTGCTCACTCTCTTTTGTTTATCTGACTGCTCCTCCTTAGGCTTATCTCTCTATTCAACCTTTGTGTGTCTCCAACGATATGTCCTTTCCTGACCTTCTCTTTCTGTACATTGTCACCTAAACTGCCCCACTTCAGTGTTTACCACTAAGCAGATCACTGCTAAGTCTCTGTCTCTACCCCTGACATCTTTCAGTGCCCTAGTTCTGCATTTCTTCTGCCAGCTAGATAATTTTAGGTAATGTCTGTGTTAGTATTCTATTGCTGTGTAGCATATTACTCCAAACTTAGTGGCTTAAAGAATAAACATTTGTTACCTCGGAGATCTTGTGCATCATCTTGTGCATCAAGAATTTAGGATGACAATCACTGAGACCACATTGGAGGCTAGGTATCACAATTGTACCCCGAAACAAGTATTACTAGCAATTCTTCATTGTTGTAAGCAGACCCACTTCACCTCCTATGTGCTGCGCTGTGGTAATGTCAACAATGTGTTTATGGTAGCCAGGCTCAAAACCTTGGGGTCATATGTGAGCTTATTCCCTCTCCACATTCAGTCATTTGCTGAATGCTGTTGACTCTTTCTCTACCCTGAAGTTGCTGCAGTCCTTTTGTCGATGCCTTGGGTCACTTGGATCCTTCAGTCACTTTCTCATGGCTCCAGCCCAATTTTGACAATGCCCCAGCCATGCCCCTAAACCTTCACTGGGACAGAGGCTGTAGAGGAAGAGTTGCCTAGGTTTGACTACATAAATTAGAAAATGTTTGTATGTCAAAACAAACACTATAAATAAATTAAAAGAAAACTGAAAAGGTGCCCAAGTATTGACTTAATGGTGTTAGCCTTTTAGTAAATCAATAAAAAGATAAAATCCGTATATGAAGTCATCATACAAAAATTTGAAACTCATTAGAAAACTAAGAAATTAGGAGCTTATTCAAAGGAAAACCCCATTAACAGTTAGAAAACAAATGTCCAACAGTAGGTAATTTGTTAAGTAATTTATAAAAAACTAAGTGGCTGTTAGCAGTCATGTTTTAGGTGAAGCTGACATGGGAAAATTTCAATGTCTGCAGTGTTTGAGAAAATAGTAAGTATAGGGTGATAGAATCTTTGTAAAAATATATATATATTCTCCATGTATATGTATACCTATAAATATGTTTATATAGGTACAAAGAAAAAAGACACACCAGATTGTTATTATTGAGAAAGAAAGTGGCGTTTACCTTGTACATTTTTTTGAGACAGTTTCATTCTGTGGCCCAGGCAGCAGTGCAGTGGCATCATCATAGCTCACTGTAACCTTGAACGAGCCATCCTCCTGCCTCAGCCTCCTGAGTAGATAGGACTCCAGGCATGCGCCACCACACCCAGCTAATTTTTAATTTTTTTTAGAGACAAGATCTTGCTATGTTGCCCAGGCTGGCCTCAAGTGATCCTCCTGCTTTGGCCTCCCAAAGTGCTGGGATTACAGTTATGAGCCACTGTGCCTGGCCTGCCTTGTGCTTTTATATTGTTTCATTCTTCAGAGAAGTTTGAGATCCTCTCTGACTTGCTCCAAAATTACAGCTCCCATTACATACCCTACTTTTTTTTCCCACGCTCCAGCCTCTGCATTTGCTTACGGGGCTGCTTCTCCCAAGGTCCCTTCCTGCGGACCTCCCAGCATCAAGATTCCACTTGTTCAAGGCTGAGTTTCACCATATCTCGAGAATCCTCCCACTCTAAAGAATTTCTCCTTCTCTGTAAACCTGCATAATTTTTATTGGAACCTCTGTTAGAGTCCTGACTGCTTTCTTTCTGGACATGCTTTGTCTGTTTATTTTATGCCTTCTCCTTGTTATTTAGCTGGAACATGTTCTGTGAGGGCAGAGTCCATGTGCGATTCGTGCTGGTATTCCACACAGCACCTAATACTAATGCTTGGTGCAGTCGATATTCAGTAAATTCTTATTGGATAGATGATTCACTGGACAGATGCTTTCAGGCCCTCTTGCTCTATTGTGAAGCTGGTATATACTTAGGAATTATAAACCCATTTTAATTCTTTGTAAAGAGAAACTATGAAAATACACATTACTTCATTTCATAGCATCTCTCCTATTCTTTAGTATAATCAAAAATTGACTATATTTTTCTAATAGAGCACCAATTTTTTAAATAACTTTCCTCATGAACTACTCTTGTCACCATGCCATAAATAAGTAGAATCTCATGTTAGCCCTCGTTATTCTTGTTTTTCCATATCTTTGTTATCAAATTTGCCAATAACATGTGTCACAACAGTAATATTTATTACTTCTTTCTTCCTATATACTCTCATGAAGTTTTTCATTACTTCTTATCTAAATAAATGTATATTTCTTTTCTCTAATGCCCCCCTACTTTCTACACTAGACCCAATAACTAAATTGCTTATTTTCTTACATGTACCAAAAAGATAATGTTTTCTCTCATCATCCTACATTATCAAGCATGTTCTTTTCCTTCTGGGCTCAAATCAAAGTGTTTTATCTTTCCTTGATTATGAAAATAAAAATGTTCATTGTAGAAATTTTGAAAACAACCAAAGACCAGAGAAAAATAAAAATAGTGTATAACCTCTTTCTTAATCGCTATGAACATTTTCCTGAATTTCTCTGTAGACTATTTATTATGTATAGTATACTTTATAAGTTATTAGAATGATTGATGTCATGGTGGATATACTCTTTTTTTTTGAGATGGAGTTTGTTGTGTCACACAGGCCAGAGTGCACTGATGTGATCTCAGCCCACTGCAACCTCTGCCTCTCAGGTTCAAATGATTCTCCTGCCTCAGCCTCCAGAGTAGGACTACAGGTGTGCACCACCATGACTGGCTAATTTTTGTATTTTACTAGAGACAGGGTTTCAATATGTTGGCTAGGCTGGTCTTAAACTCCTGACCTGTGATCCTCCCGCCTTGGCCTCCCAAAACACTGGGATTATAGATGTGAGCCACCACACCCTGCCTAGATATACTTTTTTTCAATAGTATTTTACATTAGGAATATATCATGAATATTTCCTCATGTCATTCAATATTTTTATGTAACAAAATGTTGTCATATAATGATATTAAATGTTCACACTAATGATAAAGGGACCACCTTCCAGGGTGTCCATTATATGTCACACCATCCTGGGTGTTTCATATATAGCAACTCAATGTAATCCTCACAACCACCCTAAAACGTAGCTCTCATTACTCTCACTGTACAGGTGAAAGGGCTGAGGCTAAAGAGGTTAAGCAGTTAGCTCCAGGATGCACAGTCATCAGCAGATCCATCTAAGTCTTTCTCTGCTCTTTCCACACTAACACATTACCTCCCTTGATTTTTAATGACTGCATAGTATGGTAGCAGGTTAAAACTACCATGATTTAGCTGGGCATGCAAGTGCCCGTAGTCCTAGCTATTCCAGAGGAAGAGTGGGGAGGATCCCTTGACCCCAGGAGTTCAAATCCAGCTTAGACAACATAACAGAACTCTGTCTTAAGAAAAAAAAAAGCCAGCAAAACAATCCCTGCAATTTATTTAACTCTTTTTCTATTTTCAGATAATTATATTGTTGGTTGTTTTTCTTGGCTATGATTCAGTAATATTTAATATGTAAAGTATGATTCATTTTTATTAAACAATACTATATATATATACTTACCTACATATGCATGAAATAAAAAGCTCCAACTATTAACAACAGTTGTCCCTAGGGAATATAGTATTAGGTTGACGCAAAAGTAACTGCATTTTTGCCGTTCAGAGTGAGGTTACCACCTATGGACTTTCATCTATGGGCTAGATGAGAAAGAGGGAAGGAAGTTTCACTTTTACCTTATTCACTTCTATTTGACTTAAAACAAGTACACATTATTAGGGTAACTTAAAAACTAGCAATAAAACACTGCAACAAAGGCTTTTGTATGAGAACGCTTCTGTACGCTTTTTATTATCTTCTTTGAATAAGTTTCTAGAAGAATTAGTAAGTCAAAAATAGAAACATTTCACTCATGCCTGCAATCCCAGCACTTGGGGAGGTTGAGGCAGCTGGATCACTTGAGGCTAGGAGTTCAAAACCAGGCTGGGCAACATGGTGAGACCCCTCTCTACTAAAAATACAAAAAATTAGCGGGGTATGGTGGTGCTTGCCTGTGGTCCCACCTATTCAGGAGGGTGAAGTGGGAGGATCACTTGAGCTCAAAGAGCGGAGGTAACAGTGAGCTAAGATCGTGCCTGAGCACTCCACCCTGGGTGATAGAGCAAGAGCTTGTCTTAGAAAAAGGAACATTTCTTCAACAGGATGCAGACCCCCCCCAAAAATGAACATTTTAAAGGTTCGTATTATGTATTGTAAAATTGCTTTCCCCGAAAGATTTTGTCAATTTGTGTAGTTTTACCAGAAATAAGTGAGTGTCCATTTTGCTACTTTCTGGCCAATAGTGGCTATTGACATTCTTCTCATCTTTGCCAATTTCATACATGAAATATTATATTACATTTTGTTTTAGTTTTTATTCCCTTTTTTTTTTTTTTTTTTGAGATGCTGGAGTGCAGTGGCATGATTTTGGCTTACTGCAGCCTCCACCTCCCAGGTTCAAGAGACTCTGATTCTCCTGCCTCAGCCTCCTGAGTAGCTGGGACCACAGGTGTGTGCCACCATGCCTGGCTACTTTTTCGTATTTTTAGTAGAGATGGGGTTTTGCCATGTTGGCTAGGCTGGTCTTGAACTCCTGGCCTCAAGTGGTCTGCATGCCTCATTTGGCTTCCCAAAGTGTTGGGATTACAGGCATGAGCCACCACATCTGGCCATATTTTGTTTTAGTTTTTATTTCTTTGATTACTGCATGAGGTTGGATATTTTTTCTATCAGCCATTTTTATTTCTCTTGTTTTTTTCGAGTTGACTGTTCTTGTACTTTGCTCTTTTTCTATTGGGGTATTTACCTTTTTAAAATTATTTGCCATCAATTTATATATTATTATAAATATAAAATCTTTGTCATATGTGTTACAAATATTGTAGCCTAACCATTTGTTTGCATTTTAATTTTGTTTATAATATTCTTTTGAATAAATAGTAGTTAGGAATTTTTTAAGTTGCTAAATCTATCCAGCTGGTAGGAGTAATTCAGCTGTTTTGTTTTGAAACGCCTATGTACTGACTATACAATTTAAATTGGGGCAGGAAACACTGAAGCTTAGAGAGGTTAAGGAACTTACTGAAGGATCCTTCAGCTGGGATGCAGTGAAGCTAGAATTGAGAACATTAATTTAAAAAAAAAAATTCTTAAGTCTAAATGAGAATGTGAAATTTGGCCAATGTTGAAGACTTCCAATGGGTGGAGGTCCCATGGACACCAGAAAGGAGGGGCAGTCAGGGGCTGGAAGTCAGTGTAGAAATGACAAGTCAGCAAAGCATCAAGAGTGAGAAAGAAAAAGTAGAAATGAGGCGTGACCACTGGTACTGGCACCGCACCCCTTGAAAAGTATCGTCTATAGATGAGAAGTAGAACAAGAAAGAACAGCTAGATACATCTAAAGTGAAGCCACACAAGACAATTTCTATTTGAAATTGAAAAATGTAGTCATCTTAATACAAAATTTTACTGGTCCGGTTTCTGTATAAAAACAGGCATATGATATATAAAAATCTGGCATATGACACATTTTCTTTTTTTAGATTACATTTGTTTCTTCTCAGCAGTGATTACTCCTGGAATGTTGCATTTTTATAAAGAATTTTGTTGCTCCTGAAAGATAGATATTAAAATACCTTTCCTCCATATGGCTAGATAATGAACACAGTACCACCAGTCCAACTTTTAATATAGCAAAACTTCACCGGAAGTATTTATTTTCTTGATGATGATTGTTGATGAACCATTGATTAGATATAGGGTACTCTGCTAATTCTAGAAATGTTTCCTGCCATTGAAAGATCATTTTCAAAGTGACATTAAAAAGCCAGTGACATTCTAGAGAATTTCAGATGGAAACGAGCAGAAAGCATGTTCTTGAAACCAAGTTACCTCTATAGACTACTCTGTCTCTTAATGTAATTTAGATGCCCGTACAAGAAAAAGAAGCTTCAAAGAAAGAAGTCATTCTTCTGGCAAAGATGAAACATCCCAACATTGTAGCCTTCTTCAATTCATTTCAAGGTTTGATTTTTCTAATATTCTTTATGTATATTTATAAAGCATAGGCATGTGGACATATGTAAAAAGATTTGTTCCTAAGGACTAAGTATAAATTAATTTTTGTAAATGTGTCATTTCCCCATTTACTCAATTTGCAGTTTGAGACATCCTTGTTATTTCCTCTTAAGTTTTTATAGACAGCTTTCTTATGTTTTCTTGTTTTTCTGCCTATCCTTAATTCTCACTCTCCCAAAAAGTTAATGACAGTTTATTAGCTTCTTTGCTGTAGTAACAACATCCAAATGTAACTGACTAACAATAATACACACCCATTTCTCATTTACATTACATGCTAGCTATGGTGGGCAGGGGTCTGGAGTCTGGGGTCTGGAGTCTGGGGTCTGGGCTGAAGGAGCAGCTCAGATAGGGAGTTAGCTATTCTCTTAAGCAAGAGAAGAGAGGAAGACACAGAGCCCATCACACTATCGCTCTCAAAGCCCTGCTGCGGTGTGTGTGTGTGTGTGTGTGTGTGTGTGTGTGTGTGTGTGCGCGCGCGTGTGCGGGCGCATGCAGGCATGCGTATGTGTGTTAAGGGGTACTCTGCTTACATGAAATCCTGCATATCCTTAGGCAACAGATGGGGCTGTGTAATCCTCTTACAGAGAGCCAGCAAACAGCCACACACCATAGCTTGGTACACTGCCTCATAGAGGGGGAGAACTTTAGGGAAGGAATTCTCTTCCTCTGTACACCTGAATACAATTCGCCTCCACCATCACTCTAGTCCAAGGTAAAAAATTAATAATATATGAAGGGGCATTGGTCAGACAGCATTCCTTCACTGAACTGATACTTACTGTGTGCTTACTATATGCCAGACATTGTTCTAGGTGTCAGGAATATAGCAGTGAACAAAGCAGATGAAAATCCCTGTTTTCATGAAGTTTATATTCTACTGGGAAGAGATAGACAATAAAAAGATATACAGTATGTCAGGTATGTCTTAAGATGTGACAGGGCTGTATGTGCTGACAGTTTTATGAGGGGTCATTCCCCAGTCCAGCCCCCAGCACGGGGCTGTTTTAAGAGTGGTAAGTAGTTCATGGAGCAGAAGTGTTAACCTCAGTATCTTCAAGCATCATCAGTGGGGTAAAAGTTAGTAAATAAATAACTACAGCCACTGTGTCTCAAGCTTGTACACTGTGCAGGGCACTGTGTTCCTTACTGATTAAAACCACTGCATTCAAAGTAGTTCTGTGTGTATGACCCTTCTTTGGCTTCTGGGTATTTAAAAGAGCTCTTGGGAGGGACTCTTATGAGGTCTTCCTGGGAGCAGAGCAGTACACATGGTCTGGAATTGGGTTACATGGAATAACTTTCAAGAAGAGCCACTGAATAAAGTGCCTGCATTCCTATCCATTGATTGTTGATAATGCTATAAGATGATCTTTCTCTTCTTTATTTTTATTTATTTATTTCTGAAACAGAATTTCGCTCTTTGTTTCCCAGGCTGGAGTGCAGTGGTAAGATCTTGGCTTACTGCAACCTCCGCCTCCTGGGTTCAAGCGATTCTCCTATCTCAGCCTCCCAATTAGCTGGGATTATAGGTACCTACCACTGTGCCTGGCTAATTTTTGTATTTTTAGTAGAGATGGAGTTTCACCATGTTGGCCAGGCTGGTCTCAAACTCCTGACCTCAGGTGATCCACTCACCTCAGCATCCTAAAGTGCTGGGATCACAGACGTGAGTCACTGCGCCTGGCCTTCTTCTTTATTTTTTATTTTTTAGGTTATTACTGTGACTCTGGCTAACTCCTACTCATCTTCAAGCCTTTTCTGAACCCACAATTCAAATTACAGCTCCCTTTGCTTCTCTTCCACAGCAGTTGTACTTATGTATATCTATTTATATAAGTTTGAATTTGTTTCATAGTTGTCTCCCTTTACATAGTAAACTTAATGAATTTGGGGACTCCATCTGTTTTACTCAGCACTTGATCCTTGGCATCTAGCACGCACTGGCTGCTCAATACATGCCTACCGAATGAGCGAATGGACTGGACCACTTTTAAAGACTGAAGTATTTCCTTATACCATGTGAGATCGATTTTTGAGGACGGTTTGCTACTGGAAGCTTTTGCAAAACTAAGATCATTTTTACGGTATAAATAACCTCTGCTATGTTTGTTGATACTACAAGTTTACATTTTCTTATGATTCTTTTTAAGTAGAGCACCTCTGTGTTTAGGAAATCTAGAGCTATTGTGATGCCTTTGAGTTTGCTTGGCAGATTGCTGGGACTTGAACCACTGAGCTTATTTGAAAGCCTCAGAGGCTTTCAAAAAATGTCTTTTAGAAAGTATAGGTAACGGCTTGTTTACCTGCAGATGGCTTATCTCTCTCTGATCATAACAATCATGGCACTAATGTTTGTCTGTAGAAAATAGGATGTTTTTATTGGTTTGAAGACACATAGGAAAAATAATGAGAATGTAGTGGTATTTTCCTAAGACTAAATTAATTCCATTTAAATTTCGTCAATAAACATTCATTAAGTGTCTGTTATATGCCAGGCATGTTCTAGGTCTTGGAAACATATCAGCAAACAAAATAGGCAAAAATCCCCACACTATTGTATTTGTTTTCTATTACTACATAGCAAATGAACACAAATGTAGTGGCTTAAAAACAACACCTATTTATTATCTCTTGATTTCTGTAGGTCAGAAGCCTGACGTTGGCTTAGCTGGAGTCTCTGCCCAGAGTCTCACCTAGTTGAAATCAAGGTGTCAGCTGGGACTATTACCTGTGACTCATGGTCCTCTTCCAGGCTCATCTAGGTTGTTACAGATTTCATTTACTTACAGTTGAGGTAATTGGATCATGGCTCACTGCAGCCTTGAACTCCCCCTCAAGTGATCTAGCTGTGGCCTCCCAAAGTGCTGGAAGCACTGAGCCTGGCCAGAAAGAGCTTTTTCACATTTGTTTATTCACAGAGTTTTATTTTATATTACTCTTGCACACACATAAAAAATATATATATAAGCAAACAAAGTTGGTTAAGATATTCCAAAAATTATGCAGGCAGTGAATTCCAAAATTATGCAGACCCATCCAGCCTGCTGGGTCTATAGCAATTGATTGGAAGATGCCAATGTTTGTAAGAAACAATCTTGATTTTGTTTGTTTGTTTGTTTGTTTTGAGATAGGGTCTCACTCTGTTGCCTAGGCTGGAGTGCAGTGGTGTGATTACAGCTCACTGCAGCCTTGAACTTCTGGGCTTAAGTGATCTCCCACCTCAGTTTCCTGAGTACTATGACTACAGGCATGCACCACCACACCCGGCTAATTTTAGTAGTTTTTTTTCTTTATAGAGCCAGGGTTTCACCATGTTCCCCAGGCTCGTCTCAAACGCCTGAGTTCAAGCAATCCACCTGCCATAACCTTGGCCTCCCAAAGTGCTGGGATTATTGGCAAGAGCCACTGTGCCAGGCCTTTGATTTTTTTTAATGTGCATTTTAGAATGAGTTATAATAATTGTTTAATAAATGTTGGAACTTGACAAATGAAAAGGTTAGCCAGGTGTGGTGGCTCACACCTGTGATCCCAGCACTTTGGGAGGCCAAAGTGGGTGGATCATGAGGTCAGGAGTTTTGAGAACAGCCTGACCAATATGGTGAAACCCCATACTACAAAAATACAAAAATTAGCCAGGCGTGGTGGAGCATGCCTGTAGTCCCAGCTACTTGGGAGGCTGAGGCAGGAGAATCACTTCAACCTGGGAGGTGGAGGTCACAGTGAGCAGAGATGACACCACTGACACCAGCCTGGACAACAGAGTGAGACTCTGTCTCAAAAAAAAAAAAAAGGTTATTTAGTACCCTCAATTGTTTTGAGAGGTCAATGATACATGGGCTTTACAGGTCCAGAAACTACCGGCCTATAGTGGACCTTGCTTTCTCTTTCTGGGGTATCCTTTTTTGTTTTTTTTAATTATCAAATATTATACATCCTTTAGGAGTAAACACATCCCACCTCATAAATCTAAAGTGATCTCTCTCACCTCTGCTCTGAGCGCCTCTAAACTCTTACTGGCCTTATCATACATTCACATGACATTTATAGTATACTGTATTATTATGTTAATATGTATTCTTTGTTTCCCTCAATGAGATTGGAAGTTCCTTGAGAAGAAGAATTATTTGTTATACCTTTTATTCCCTCCTTCAGTGCTTACTTTTTAAGCAGATGGAAAATTTGAGAGCATAAATCATTTTTCCAGATACTTCCAATACATATAAAATTAACAGTGGCTAATGGATAAAATACTTATTTTACAGCCAGATAATGCTAATTGACATAAGTTGTTTTTTTCTTTTTCTTTTTTTTTTTTTTTGACACGCCCACACTGGAGTGCAGTGGTGCAATCTTGCACCTCCACCACCCAGGTTCGAGTAGTTCTCATGCCTTAGCCTCCTAAATAGCTGGGATTACAGGCGCACACCACCTCGCCTGGTTAATTTTTGTATTTTTAGTAGAGAAGGGGGTTTCACTGTGTTGGCCAGGCTGGTGTCAAATTCCTGACTTCAACTGATCCACCCACCTTGGCCTCCCAAAGTGCTGGGATTACGGGCTAAGCCAGTAGTTTCTTTAAGATGGCTCTGTCATGACAAATCTTGAGTCAGTCAGTTTCTTTCACCAAAAGCCAGTGTAAGGTTGAGTAAGCTGGAGGTTGATGAAAAGGAAATGAGATGAAATCCTTTCTCTTCTGTCTCATTATTCTGATTCTTGCATGGTTTTGAAATTGCCATCCCTTCATTGCTGTGGCAGACTTTTAATGACTGAGCTTCAGTGATAAGAAACATCAGTTCTCCTAAAACTAACACATTCCTGAAAATAAGTGATCTCTAGATATTAGGGCATATCAGGAAGCATCTTCTTAGAACCCTTCCTGGATCTCCAGTCTGACTTGCATGCACTTTCTCCTCACCCTCCAGCCTGCAGACTTCTTCGCAACAATCCTCACCCAGTGCTGAGGGAGCCCCAGCTAGACTTTGCCTCCTTAACAGTAGGATGGATGGCTTCTTTGCTTTTTATTCCTACACAGCATTCCTTGTTTTTGCATGTCCTCAATAGAAGTTTGTTAATAAATGAATGGATCTGTGTCTTAAAGAAGAGACGTGGAAAAATTGAAATATGTGAAAGAAGATGCATGTTTTGCAAATTAGAACCAACCAAGGGTAGATGCTGCCAGGTTGCTGATATCCACGGGAAAGTTGGTTTAGGTTTTAAAGAGTAGGCTACCAAAAGATAGCTATTTGGTAAGAGATTCTGGCATTTAGTGGATACTACAGAGGAAAATGTTAGAAGAATTAACAATTGCTTATAAGCCCGACTTTGTCGTGTCTGTTTTGTGTTTTGTTTTTTGTTATTTTAATCCACTCAACAGACATTTAGGCCCCTTTGATGTGCTAACTTCTGTTTTGGGTACAAAAGAATGAAGTGTGGACAAACAAGTTAGTAGAAGTCCTTGTTTTTTAACAAGATCCCAGCTGGTGGTTGGTTGGCTAATGAAAAAAGCTGGTTAAAGCAGAAAATCATCTCTTTTAGTCTATTCCAGCAGCTATAACAAATGCCATAAACTGGGTGGCTTATAAACAACAGAAACTTATTTCTCACAGTTCTGGTGGCTGGGAAGTACAACATCAAGGTGCAGGCAGATTCAGTGTCTGGTGAGGATTCACTTTCTGGTTCATTGATGGCTTGTCTCTTTTTGTCTTTACATGGAAGGGGAGAGGGTCTCTCTTGGACACCATTCTATTCAAGAGGCTCCAGGTTATGTCTAGTCACTACAGGCCTCTCTAGTATGTTCAAGTACCTAGTCACCTTCCAAAAGCCCTACACTTCCTAATACCATCATCATGGGGGTTAGAATTTCAACATATAAATTTGGGGAAGACAAAGACATTTAGACCATAGCAATTATACAAACATATTTTAACATAAGAAGACATAATTATCCTTTGAGTGGAAATGGCTGGGAAAAAAAAGAAAAGAAAATCGAAGGAAATTATAAGCATTTGTCAAAGGATAGTTTCTTTTCTTTAATATGGAGCAAGTATTTGTGGATAATCTGTCCATAATCCTTTTAGAAGTTTTCCAGTTGTATTTCATTCATCCCATTCAACATTTAGGTCAATAGCTATTTTTTTTTAAACTACTCACTTTTACTGAGTCCTCCAAAATATTCAGCATAGCTCTTGGAAAATAATCACATCTTTCATTTTCTATTCGTATTTCATCAGTTTATGTTACAATGACAAGAATAAATGGTATAAACATATTGGGAAAAAACACAATGATCTTGGTAGGATTCAGTTTAACTGGTAGGAGCAGAGGTACTTGGACATACTAGAGAGCCTTGCAGCCTAGTGATAACCTGGATGGGGCAATAGCAATGGAGAACGTCCTGTAATCTAGTGAGTGGTTTAGGCAGAGGTCAGTTATAAGAGTTTCTATTGTATTCAACAATGTAGTTGAATAAGTGCCATATAAGCATGGCATTATGCCCAAATTCAAGAAGAGGCTGTTAATTCTTCCCAGGGTGTTATGAAAGAGTCACAGCTGCTATTTTTACAGCAGATTTCTAATCTCTCAAATGAATGTATTAATAAAAGTAGCCAACATTTCTTAAACTCTTATTATGTGCAGGCATTGCTTTAAGCATCTGACATGGATTAATTCTTTCAATCTTTCCAGCAATCCAAAGAAGAAATTTCTATACTATTATTTCCATTTTACAGATGAGGTAATGTGGCAAAGAGAAATTAAAGTGACTTGTCCAGAGTCACAGAGCTAAGAAATAGAAATGGCATAGTGGGATTAGAACCCAGTCCATCTTGATTCCACAGCCAGAACATGACATGATGATAAATATCTGAAATCCTTCCAGCACCAAATGATTTCTTTTCTTACAGAGAATGGCAGGCTGTTTATTGTGATGGAATATTGTGATGGAGGGGATCTCATGAAAAGGATCAGTAGACAACGGGGTGTGTTATTTAGTGAAGATCAGGTAAAAACTTTGAATTTGCTTTTTAATTTTATGTATGTGTGGCGGGGGGAGAATTAAACCTGTAATGTCATAAGTAGACTATGTTGTTATAAAGCATGTGTTTTGGTAGAGAAATTCAAACCATAAAATAGTGGATCAATGTTCTTGGTAGATTCAGTCCAGAACAAGTTTCCAGTTGAACCTAAACTGAATTGTTTTTTAGAGAGTGAGATTTTCTTGAGAAAAGGTAGTCTGTTTGGACAATCTCATGTATGATGCATCTGAGATAAAACTTCATGATTAAAAACCAAATCTGAATGTGAGTGTTCCTTAGCCATTTAACATATGACATATTTATAGCTTCACTGTTTTCTCTTTAACAATTTGGTACTCTGTTTTAAAATAGATATCCCACTTTGCTAGTGAGGATAGAAGCTTGTCTTAGCCATGCCTATTTAGTTTCACTGGTTATTAAGAGGGGGAGACAAAAATGAAGAATAATGGCCTCAATTCCTACTTTCTCTTTGCATAAACATATTTCTCTTCTATTCTCCAAGCCTCTTTGGAACTTTCTTGGGAGTGGTACTCATAAAGGAGACAGGTTTGTGTGTGTGGAGAGGAATCTGAATTAGTGCCTGTGTGATTGATGGTAAGGCCATTGCCTCAAGCAGCACACAGAAAGGCCTGCCATCTTTCCTTTGGCCATTTGTTTCTTTGTTCTAGTTTAGCATGTAAGAGCGTCATGCCCATATAATTTCCACTTAAAGTTGAATATTTTGAATATATGAAGGATTAAAGAATCAATATCTCTACTCTCTGTAACATTAATCAAGCATTCTTTGTATGCTCATTTATATTGTATATTAAATTCCATAGTCATAGAAGCTGTCCTTTCTTATCTAGGTATTATTTTGCCACATTTTATAAAAATGCTTCTCATGACAAAATTTTTAGTTATCTTTCTTTTTGTTAGGAATGAACTAAAATTACAACTGAAGATTAATGTCTAGAATATAGCTTTATTCCTATTATTTTCCTCTTTCTGTGTAATTTGGCAGACAAAGAACCAGTGAAATTTTAGAATAGTTTAAATAAATCTCTATAGGCATAGGACATATTTTCATAAAGAGGCTCATGGCCAACAAAGATAAAATAAAATCATGACTTAGAAATAAAATTAAACTTTAAAAGTAAAGTATTTATTGGTTTTATATTAGATATATAGACTTTTCATTACAATTCCTAATAACCTCACAGATCCCACATTTCTTCCTCCTTCTCTCCCTACCTCCTTCCACCGTAAAGGAAGAACCAGTGGTGCCCAGGTTATCAGGAAACAGGGCTGCTGTGTACTATTCCCGATGCAATTAGCATCCCAGGGTTAAGTAAGAAAAGAAGAAAATCATGAATGGCATGCCTCTTTCCCTTGCTTCTACTCATCATTTTTTGCATGTGGAATTTCCCTTGATACCAGTGATATTTGGATTATTTTCTGTGCCTTCATTTTTCTGGTTGTAAAATGAAAATAGTAATATTATAAAGTGTATCTATTAACTTCATTCCTATAAATACAGATACACTATGTGTGTATGTGTATGTGTATAACTTCTTTCGTTCTTTTTGCATGTTATCATGAAGACACTTTAGTGACTACCAGGCTATTCAGTGGCTTTGTTTTGTGTTCTCTCTATAGATCCTCAGTTGGTTTGTACAGATTTCTCTAGGACTAAAACATATTCATGACAGGAAGATATTACACAGGGACATGGACATAAAAACTCAGGTAACAGCTCTGAGAGAAGACTAAGAGAGAACTCTGATCTTTTCTTGAAGTGCCTCAAACAACATGACATTTTCTCCATTTATAGAACATTTTTCTTAGCAAGAATGGAATGGTTGCAAAGCTTGGGGACTTTGGTATAGCAAGAGTCCTGAATAAGTAAGTACTTTGAAAATAATTTTTTTTTCTATTCAAAATAGCCCAAGTATGTATTTTTAGGTATCATGGATTAAGAATATATTAAAATCCTGGTTGTCCAAATAATTTTAGGTAGCTTTATGGCAGTGCATTAAATCAGTCAGATGGTACTTTGAGATTAAAATTCTCAAGATAAATTGTGGCATAATAGAATGATGTTGCTAATATTCTGTAGTGTGATTCCAGTTTATCAACTATGGGATGTGACTAATACGCATAAAGCTAGTGAGAATTTAGTCAAACAGGCAGGTTTACACTTCTTAATGAAAAAAGTCAAACTCTGTAAAATATTTGAAATTTGTTCTGAGCCAAATACGAGTGACCAAAGGCCCATGCCTGAGAACATGTGCCCAAGGTGGCTGGGCTACAGCTTGGTTTTGTACATTTTAGGGAGACACAAGACATCAATAAGATGTACATGGGTTTGGTCCAGAAATGCAGGACAACTCAAAGCTGGGAGGAATGGGAGGGAGCTTCCAGGTCATAGATGGATTAAAAACTATTCTGATTTACAGTTGGTTGAAAGAGCTTATCTAGAGACCTGAAATCAATGGAAGGAAGTGTGTGGGTTAAGATAAGGGGTTGTGGAAACCAAGGTTTTTGTTATGCAGATGAAATCTCCAAGTAGCAGGCCTCAGAGAGAATAGATTGTAAATGTTTCTTATCAGTCTTAAAAAGGTGCCAGACTCTTAGTTAATTTTCTCCTGGATCATGAAAAAGACTTGGAAAAGAAGGGGATTTTCTTCAGAATGTAGATTTTCCCTGTAAGAGGAAGCTTTGCAGGACTATTTCAAGATATGGGCAAAGAAACATGATGTGGAGTAAAATATTTAATTTATTTCAGGCCTTCTATCTGTCATGTGATGTTATGCTAGGGTCAGGCTGGACTTTGGTATCTTATTGCTACAAAGAGTCTGCTTTGTCAGTCTTAAGGTCTGTTTAATGTTAATGCTGGTCAACTGTGCCTGAATTCCAAAAGGGAGGAGAAAATAATGAGGCATGTCCGACCCTGCTTCCCATCATGGCCTGAACTAGTTTTTCAGGTTAACTTTGAAATGTCCTTGGCCAAAGGGTCCATGAGTTGTTTGGGGAGCTTAGAATTTTATTTTTGATTTACACACTTTCTAGCCAATAAATTGGTGCACGTGTTGGGAAGACAATTTGGTGGCAATATATATTAAGAGATTTTTAAATGTTCTATTTCTGGGAATTTGTTCCAAGGGAATAGTTTGAAATTTGGAATAACGTAAATGCCTAAATAATTGGAAAATGGTTAAATTTAATAAAACTTGGCATGGCCATGTACCTGAATATATCATAAAAAACTTATGGTTTTGAAGACTTCTTGATAACTTTGTTATACTAAATAAAGAAAATGGAATTCTGAATTTTAAATACATTGTGATCACAGTTATATAAAAAATATTGGTGGAAAAAAAGACAGGAAGGAAGTATATCTGAATTTTAACAATAGTTGTTTTGGGTGCTAAGATTCTGGGTAACTTTTTTTCCATTATTCATTTTTGTATTTTCTAAATTTTAAATCATGAGGTTGCAATTAGTTAATCTCTTACATCTGAGAGATTTTTATAGCATGACAATTTCATCTCTTTGTGGAGTCTTTAAGCCATAAAAATATGTTTTAATGTGTAATTTTTTGGGAGGTGAATTGTAATTTTTTTTTTTTTTTTTTTTTGAGACGGAGTTTCGGCCTTGTTACCCAGACTGGAGTGCAATGGCGCGATCTTGGCTCACCGCAACCTCCGCCTCCCGGGTTCAGGCAATTCTCCTGCCTCAGCCTCCTGAGTAGCTGGGATTACAGGCACGCGCCACCATGCCCAGCTAATTTTTTTGTATTTTTAGTAGAGACGGAGTTTCACCATGTTGACCAGGATGGTCTCGATCTCTTGACCTCGTGATCCACCCGTCTCGGCCTCCCAAAATGCTGGGATTACAGGCTTGAGCCACCGTGCCCGGCGGTGAATTGTAATTTTAAAAATCAACTGATTTTGTTACTTTATCAATATACAGTGTTTTTCTTCCTTCTAACATTTGTATGCATCAAATCTTGTGTTATCCATTTTCGCATTCTTCTTGCATGTCCATGTCTTAAGACTTCTCTTAAGACTTCATCTCCACTAAAAAACAATGCTAATTTATTATTTAATATAATTTACCAGTTCCATGGAACTTGCTCGAACTTCTGTTGGAACAGCTTACTACCTGTCCCCAGAGATCTGTCAGAATAAGCCCTACAACAATAAAACGTAAGTTGCTGACTCTCAGTTTAAAAGTGTCAGTAAAATCTGATGGATGACACTGCATGAAGATTCCAGAAACTAAAATTCAAATCTCTTCTCTCTTTCTTATGGTACTTTTGTAATTTCATTTTCTTCATGTGTGAAATTGTTCCTGGACCAAACTGAGGGTTGGGCTGCTATTTCTTGTGTCCCAATAATGAGATGCAGATGAAGTAGGAAGGAAGTGAGTTTTTATTTCTGTAACCAGTTATAGGGAGGTTTGGAAATTATCACCAGACCAACTCAAAATTGCAAAGTTTTTCTGAGCTTATACACCTTTTAAGGTATATTTCTACATATAAGAGTGCATTCATTTAAGGACATAAGTGATTAACTCCTTTTAATCTATAACTAAGGTTTGAGTCCTGAAGACCTTCTTCTGGAGCAGTATGATTACTTAATCTAAATGGGTCTCCACAACTGTCATTATTATTGTTCTTATTAATTATTGTCAAGGGTTGCACAGCCAGTGTCTGACCAAAACGTGTACCTCTTTTTTTTTTTTTTTTTGGAAAAAAGCCCCCTCTGTTGCCCAGACGAGTGCAGTGGCCTGATCTCAGCTCACTGCAACTTCTGACTCCTGGGTTCAAGCAATTCTCCTGCCTCAGCCTCCTGAGTAGCTGGGATTATGCAGGTACCCACCACCATGCTCGGCTAATTTTTTTGTATTTTTAGTAGAGATGGGTTTTGGCCATGTTGGCCAGGCTGGTCTTAAACTCCTGACCTCAGGTGATCCACCTGCCTCTGCCTCCCAAATACTGGGATTATAAGCATGAGCCACTGTGCCTGGCCAACGTGTACCTTTATTGCTACACCATGCTGTTGAATATTATTATGTATAAATAACTATTGGGTATATACAATAGAAGAGTCTCTGGTTTATGAAGCATGTTAGAGGAAATGAAAAATGTTTATGCTAATTTTAAATAGCAAGAGATAAAATTTCATATCAGTATGACCTTAAGTTTGTAAAATAAAAATCATTTTTGAAAAAGATAAGAAGGAGCTACACTTCTGAGTGGTAAAATTACACATATTTTCCCATGACTTTAGAACTTCCTATACCTTCCAGTTTTTGTTATGAGTAACATTATTTTGATAATAAGACAAAATTAAACAAACAAAAAAAAGAACTTGTTTTAAGTAACATGGCATCCCATTGAGTAACTGCAGTATCTGCTCATGGAAGATTAGTTGATGAAAACAATTTAGGGTGGACCATAGTGGTTCTTTTTTTTTGTTTGTTTTTTTATTGACACAGGGCCTCACTCTGTCACCCAGGCTGGAGTGCAATGGTGTGATCATGGCTCACTGAAGCTTTGACCTCCTGGGCTCAGATAATCCTCCTGCCTCAGCCTCCCAAGTAGCTGGGACCACAGGCTTATACCACCATACCCAGCAAATTTTTAAAAATCATGATTTGGAGAGATGAGATCTAACTGTGTTTCCCAGGCTGGTCTTGAACTCCTGGGCTCAAGTGATCCTCCTGCCTCAGCCTCCCAAAATACTGGAATTTCCCAGGAGCTTAGTGTTTCTGCAATTTAAAAACATTGTTTTGCTTCTTGGTATATTTGTTACTTTAACACTTTTAAGATTTGTTACTTTAGTAACTTTTCTCTGATTTAGTATCATTTCTCCTTTTCTTTTCAGTTTGAGAGTAGCAACTTACAGCAGCTGGTTCTCAAGATTTGTCAAGCACATTTTGCTCCAGTATCTTCAAGGTTTTCTCATAACCTGCATTCCTTGATATCTCAGCTCTTTAAAATATCTCCTCGAGACCGACCCTCCATAAATTCCATTTTGAAAAGGCCCTTTTTAGAGAATCTTATTCCCAGATATTTGACTCCTCAGGTGAGTTTTGAGGTGGCTGTTTGAATTTTGGCAGAGATTTTGGTTTGTAGGTCCTTGACACGTGTTTAGTTTTAGGTCATTCAGGAAGAATTCAATCACATGCTTATATGCAAAGCAGGAGCGCCAGCTTCTCGACATCCTGGGAAGGTGGTCCAGAGTAAGTGTGACTTAGCCGTGCAATCAAAAGCATCTATTACACATGTGTCATGCAGAGAGTAATGCAAGGACATGTCGCCAAACATATGGAAAGTGGACATTTGAAAAATACAAGCAGTATAAGCAGGAGAAAAATCATCTTGTCAAATGGCAACTAGTGAGTGTGCCTGAAAGTTGTATATCTAGCTCATACATTAGCACCTTCCTTCTCATTAGTCAGGAAACCTTCATGAAGCAGAGGACATGCTGAGAGAGATGCTTGAAGAGGTTGAACCCAAACTTAACTTTTGTATAGGGAAGGGATAGAGTGGGAGAAGGTTACAGATAGACACAGATGATGAGATGAAACTTATTTTTCTAAAATAGGATAGACCGGCAATTAAGAATTCTGTTGCAAAGGACCACTGGAGCTGAAGTTAGGATCTTGGTGTCTAATCGGAACTGTTACTATGTGAAAGTGATGAAGTGCTCTGTGTCACGGGAGGGGTGCATTAAGGAAGAGAAAATTACTAATTCACTTGAAGCTGTGAAAGTCAAAGCCCCAGGATTTAGCCACAACTGAATGTCTAGACTTACAATATCAGGAGGAGCAGAAAACCTCTCAAAGAAATCCGTGATAGGGAAATGTTATCCATTGTGATAGAGGTGCTAAAATCGAGGAAAGTTAAAGAGAAAATGAATGAGCTTCTTTACCATTTAATTTGACTGATGTTGTATATCAGTCTAGATTGAGAATGTTCAGAAAATACATAAGTAGAGAATATGGGACAGTGTATTGTCCATGTTTCTAGTATAGGTAAGATAGGAGAACAAGAACAATTATTTTTTTATTGAGATCAGGTCTCGCTGTGTTGCCCAGGCTGGCCTCGAACTCTTGAGTTCAAACAGTTCTTCCACCTTGGCCTTCCAAATTGCTGGGATTACAGGTGTGAGCCACCTTGCCCAGCCCAAGAACAAATTTTGTTGGAGATAAAGACAAACATTAGAAAATCTACTCATACCTTAATCCCAGCAGTTTGGGAGGCCAACGAGGGTAGATCACTAGAGTCCAGGAGTTTGATGCCAGTCTGGCCAACATGGCCAAACCACATGTCTACTGAAAATACAGAAATTAGCTGCATGTGGTGGCGCATGTCTGTCATCCCAGCCACTCAGGTGGCTGAGGCATGAGAATGGCATGAACTTGGGAGGTGAAGGTTGCTGTGAGCTGAGACGCTGCCACTGCACTGTAGCCTGGGTGACAGAGTGAGACTGTCTCAACAGCAACAAAAAGAGAGAGAGAGAGAGAGAGAGAGAGACAGATCTACTCATAAATTCCAAATAATGTGGCATGAATGGAGTGGCCTGATAATCCAAGCTCTGATGTCCAAATTTAATAACTTTTACTATTACCCCATACATATTGTTTCTGTAAATGCTAACATTACTTTCTATTTTTCTGAAAAAAAAAGTGATGTCATGTATTACTTGAAGTATGCAAAGGGACTCTGAAAAAATGGTTTTCTCCTTTTAAAGAAAATGCATATTTTTCAGCTGTGCTTCTCTGTGTGTAAAATATCTCTGGCTAAAAAGTAAACTTGCTGAAAGGTAGCTTATGTTTATACTCTTACAAGTATCAGTATTAAAGGTGTACAATTAAAAAAAAATTGAAGCCATTTTATTTTGGTTAATTAAGAGTGCAAAATACAAAAAGTGAGATTCCAGTGAAAGTGCCCACCAAGATCAAGGATATCTGTGCCAATTAAAAGGAATGCTATATTGCATAGAAATGAATGGAGACCACCAGCTGGAGTGCAGAAGCCCATATCTGTAAGTCATTCTAAACTTGCCTTTGTGTTTTTTATATGTACATATATGTGTAAAAAAATATGTGTGTATATATATATATATGTGTGTGTGTGTGTGTGTGTGTGTATATATATGTGTGTGTGTGTATATATATATATATATATATATATTTTTTTTTTTTTTTTTTTTAAATTAAGACAGAGTTTTGCTAGGTTACCACCAGGCTGGAGTGCAGTGGCGCGATCTCGGCTCACCGCAACCTCCGCCTCCTGGGTTCAGGCAATTCTCCTGCCTCAGCCTCCTGAGTAGCTGGGATTACAGGCACGCGCCACCATGCCCAGCTAATTTTTTGTATTTTTAGTAGAGACGGGGTTTCACCGTGTTGACCAGGATGGTCTCGATCTCTTGACCTCGTGATCTACCCACCTCGGCCTCCCAGAGTGCTGGGATTACAGGCTTGAGCCACCGCGCCCGGCCTCATTCTAATTTTTTTAACCCATTAAAGGTATGGTATATTCTGACAGACCTACCTGCACATGTTCATGAGGTACAAGCTCATTATTTGGAGTCCACAGATTTTGTACTTATTCTGTAATGAGCATTATAATGGTATTTTGTTGGACAACTTCTAGTTTTTACATTTTATAAAACAAAGCTGTATGTTCTTACTAGTATACTTCAGGTTTAATTTTATTTTTATAACTGAAATTCTTCTAATTTCTAATAAATAAGGTTTTTCTATGTAGGACATGTGAGTAACATAGCAATAGAAAACAATCTGCACTTAATTTTCTTAATTCTAACATATATAGGATTGAGAAGTTTTTATGATATAATAATTGATATTTCCCTAGTGATTCTTTGTGCTTAATTATTTGAATTCATTTCAGCAGAGTGTTGAATCTTTTAGGTCATACTAGGGAAATGCTTCTGGTATGTAAATGATAAAATAGCTATTATATTTTAATTAAAGAATTGTATTTTTAAAGAAGGCTCGTATAATTATAGAACCATTTGGAAGTATATTTACTAAGTGTTTACTTGATACATAGACATTTTAGAAAATGTGTTCTTCGTATATAAACTTTTTAAAAAAATCCATTGTTTAAGTTATTGCCCTTCATTTGATAAAGGGCTTAACTTATTTATTTATTTGAAACAGGGTCTTGCTCTGTCACCCAGGTTAGAGTGCAGTGGCGTGTCTTAGCTCATTGCAGCCTCAAGGTATTAGTCTGTTCTCATACAGGCTAATATAAAGAACTGTTTGAGACTGGGTAGTTTATAAAGAAAAGAATTGGCTCACAGTTCTGCAGGCTGTATGGGACACATGGCTGGTGAGGCCTCAGGAAATTTATAGTCATGGTGGAAGTGGAAGCAGGCTCATCTTAAATGGCCAGAGCAGAAGGAAGAGAGTGAATGGGGAGGTGCTACACACTTGTAAACAACCAGATCTCATGAGATGTTACTCACTGTCAGAAGAACCGCAAGGGGGAAATCTGCCCCCATGATCTAATCACCTTCCACCAGGCCCCTCCTCGAACTTTGGAGATTACAATTCAACATGAAATTTGGGCAGGGACACAAATCCAAACTGTATCATTCCACCTCTGGTTCCTCCCAATTCTCATGTCCTTCTCACATTACAAAATACAATTATCCCTTCTTAACAGGCCCCCCAAGGCTTACTATCATTTCAGCATTAACTCAAAAGTCCACAGTTTAAAGTCTCATCTGAGACAAGTCAAGACCCTTCCACCTAAGAGTCTCTAAAATAAAAAACAAGTTACTTACTTCCAAAATACGATGGGGGTACAGGCATTGGGTAAATTCACCCATTTCACTAATTTCAAAGGAAGAAATTAGCCAAGACAAGGGGTTATAGACTCCATGCAAATTTAAAACCTAGCAGGGCAGTCATTAAATCTTAAAGCTCCAGAATAATCTCTTTTGATTCCATGTCTGACATCCAGGGCATACTGCTGCAAGGAGTGGGCTCCCAAGGCCTTGGGCAGCTCTGCTCCTGAGGCTTTGTTTGGCTGCTCTCACAGGCTGCTGTTGAGTGCCTGTAGCTTTTCCAGGAGCGTGGTTCAAGCTGTCATTCAATCTACCGATTTGGAGTCTGGAAAAGGGTGGCCCTCTTCTCACAGCTCCACTAGGCAGTGCCCCAGTGGGGACTCTGTGTGGAGACTCCAATGCCACTTTTCCCCTCTGCACTGCCCTAGTAGCAGGTCCCCCTGCAACAGGCTTCTGCCTGGACCTCTAGGCTTTTCCATATGTCTTCTGAAATCTTGGTGGAGGCTTCCACACCTCAACTCTTGCACTCTGTGCACCTGCATACTTAACACCATGTGGAAGCCACCAAGGCTTATGGCTTGTGCCCTCTAAAGCAATGGCCTGAGCTGTACCTTGGGCCCTTTTAACCATGTATGGAGCTACAGCAGCCATAATGCAGGACACCACATCCTGAGGCTGCACGGAGTGGGGAACCTGGGTCTGGTCCTCAAAGCCACTCTTCCCTCCTGGGCCTCCAGGCCTATAATGAGAGAGGCTGCCTCAAAGGTGTCTAAAATGCCTTCAAGTTGTTTCCCCCATTATCTTGGCTAGCAACATTTGACTCCTCTTTATTTTTGAAAATATCTGCAGCTGGTTTGAATTCCTCCCCGGAAAATGGGTTTTTGTTTCCAAGCTGCAAACTTTCCTAACTTTTACATTCCGCTTCTCTTTGAAATATAAGTTCCAGTTTTACATCATTTATTTGCTGACAAATATGACCACAGGCTGCTAGAGCAGCCAGGCCACATCGTGAACACTTTGCTGCTTAGAAATTTCTTCTTCCAGGTATCCTAAATCATCACTCTCAAGTTCAAAGTTCCACAGATCCATAGGGTAGTGATACAATGCCTCCAACCTCTTTGCTAATGCATAAGAAAAGTGCCCTTTGCTCCATTTCCCAATAAGTTCCTCATCTCCATCTGAGACCTCCTTAGCCTGGACTTCATTGACCATATCACTGTCAGCATTTTGGTCACTACAATTTTAACAAGTCTCTAGGACATTTCAAACTTTCCATCATCTTCATGTCTTCTTCTGAGCCTTCCATACCAATCTAACCTCTGCCCATTACCCAGTTCCAAAGTCACTTCCACATTTTCAGGTATATTTATAAAATACCCGACTCCTGGTGCCAATGTACTATGGTAGTCCGTTCTCGTACTGCTATAAAGAACTACCTGAGACTGGGTAATTTATAAAGACGAGGTTTAATTGGCTCACAGTTCTGCAGGCTGTACCAGAAGCCTGGTTGGGGAAGCCTCAGGAAATTTACAATCATGGCAGATGGGGAAGCAGGCTCATCTTACATTCAGGAGGAAAAGAATGAAGGGGTAGCTGCCACACACTTTTGAACAACCAGATCTCATGAGAACTCACTCACTATCACAAGAAGAGCAAGGGGGAAATCTGCCCCCATGATCCATTCACCAGGCCTCTCCTTCAATATTGGGGATTACAGTTCAACATGAGATTGGGCAGGGACACAAATCCAAACCATATCACTCTGCCTCCCAGGCTCAAGTGATCCTCCCACTCAGGCTCCTGAATAGCTAGTACTACAGGTGTGCACCATGATGCCCAGCTGGTTTTTATTTTTTGTAGAGTCAGGGTCTCACTGTGTTTCCCAGGCTGTTCACAAACTGCTGGGCTCAAGTGACCTCCCTGCCTCAGCCTCCCAAAGTGCTGGCATTATAGGCATGAGCCATTGTGCCCAGCCTAAGGGCTTAATTTTATTAAAGAAATAAGAAAAGTATCTTGTGATTCAGAGGACTCTTTATCAGACCTGTAGAAGAGAAAATACATCTAAAAGATTTGAAGATGAATTAAATTATGAGAACTGTTGAACACATTGACATTTTTTCCAATTCTTTGAAAAGGTAAAATTGATTTTCACAGGAACTACCTCTGATATTCTTATTATTGTTGGGATGTTAGAGAAAATTTTAAAGAAACTGTTTATTGTCTTTCAATACTTTTCTCTATTTCTAACCTCTTTTCAACAAGTAATTAATAGTATTTTCTTCTAGGTTGTATGCATATGAAATTGTAAAACAAAGAAAACTACTTCTCACTTTGAAAGATTTTTTAAAATAGGCCAGTGCAGTGGCTCACGCCTGTAATCCAACACTTTGGGAGGCTGAGGCAGGAGGATCACTTCACCCCAGGAGTTTGAGACCAGCCTGGTTAACACATTGAGAGCTCACCTCTACAAAAAGTAAAATAAAATAAAAATTAGCGGGATGCAGTGGCATGTTCCTCTAGTCCCAGTTACTTGAGAGGATGAGGCAGGGGATCCCTGGAGCCCAGGAGTTTGAAGCTGCAATGAGCCATGATCACACCACTGCCCTCCAGGTTGGGTGACAGAGCAAGATCCTGTCTCAGAATTTAAAAAAATTTTTTTTAAATAAACATATAATTTGTGTTTAGATTAATGAACTAAATTTTATACATTTAATATGTAAATAGAACTATATGAAGGTGCCATTTTTCTAGATTAATGATGGTCAAATATATGCAATTTCATATGGTCCAATCCAACATATATGAACCATGTAGCAGTAAAAAGAACAAAGAATATAATATGTTACCTCTCTACATGAGGACATTTTGGTTTTAATTGTTTTTGTTATTCATATTCCCAATGATTCGTTCCTAGGTTGTTCCAGTAGTTTCATCTTTTTTTTCTCTTTTTACTTTTAACTGTAAACTGGACAGAGTTGCCACATTTAAGGTTAAATTGACCCCACTTTGCTCTTTAGCAAGAAGGTCTCGACTGGCTTTTATATTTGATCTGTTTCTTGTCTTCTAGCTAGTGGCCTCTATTTAATTGTGGGATAAACTGTCATTTCTGGTTCTCCTGTTTTCATTCTGTTCTGGTTGGGATGGGTGGTAAGAGCTGGGATGGTAATATTCCCATGACAGCTGTTATATGACCTTTTTTTATGTTTTCTCTAGAATAATGACTCTGAGTCAGCATCTTCTTTTCTTTAAGCCATGATGCCATTTTGCATTTAGTCAATTTATCAGAAACTAAAATGTTGCAAATCCCCAAATGTATGAATTTTACAAATACTTTTTTCCTCATATAGTAAGGTATAAACAAATTTATGAAAAACAGAAAACAATAATTCTGAGTTTAGTTTTGGATCTTGGCTTGGCTGGGCATACTCACTAGCTAAGTGTTTTTCACATACTCATCTTGGAGTGTGCATGATTCATATCCATATCTTAGCAAAATTGTAAACCGCTATACTATAGTACTTAGGTCTTTTTGTACTCTAGGCTTGGGGACTCTAAGATTATTTCACAGTGAAAAACAAGTGTAGAAGAAACACAGCAAAAATACACCTTCAGTGCCTTGTCTTAGCTATGGTCACTATCATATTGCCAAGTATTATAAATTTGTATTATGGTTTTTAAAAACATCCCCTCTTCTTTTCTTCAGATAAAAATTATAGGAAGGCCCAAACTTGCTGCTGTGTGTGGACATTTTGATTACTATTATGCTCAACTTGATATGCTGAGGAGGAGAGCCCATGAACCAAGTTATCATCCTATTCCTCTAGAAAATACTGAGGTTGAGGATTACAGTCAGGAAGAGAGGCATGGCCTATCCGCAATTCAATGGTAATGTTGTGGTGTAACTTAAGCTTTGGTTATATGAAAATGTATATTAACATTCATTATTCTGAAATCCAGATTTTCCTAACACAAATAATCCAAGAAGAACTTTGCAAATCTTCATTTGAAACACATAGTTCCCTTGACATCTTTCTTTCTTTCTCTTTCTCTCTCCCTTTCTTTCTTTCTTTTCTTTTCTTTTCTTTTCCTTCCTTCCTTCCTT
>NW_022436949.1:0-92631 GCF_009761245.1 Sapajus apella | reverse complement strand
TCTTTCTTTCTTTTCTTTTCTTTCTTTCTCTCTCTCTCTCTCTCTCTCTCTCTCTTTCTTTCTTTCTTTCTTCTTTCTTCTTTTTTTTTTTTTCTGGAGACAGAGTCTCGCTCTGCTGCCTAGGCTGGAGTGTGGTGCCATGATCTCAGCCCACTGCAACCTCCGCCTTCCATGTTCAAGCAATTCTCGTGCCTCGGCCTCCCCAGTAGCTGGGACTACAGGCATGCGCCCCCATGCCTGGCTGATTTTTGTATTTTTAGTAGAGACAGGGTTTCACTGTGTTGACCAAGCTGATCTCAAACTCCTGGCCTCAGGTGATCCACCCACCTCGGCCTCCCAGAGTGCTGGGATTACAGGCGCGAGCCACCGCGCCTGGCCATGTTAGTGCCCTCTTTCTAGGTCAGCCTCACACCTGCTTGTTCATTTGTTCTTCAAATTCTCAGGCACTTTCTCACCAGGCAGTCACTTAGCTCATGTGACCTACCCGCCTTGGCCTCCTAAAGTGCTGGGACTATAGGCATGAACCACTATGTCCAGCCCTTCTTTTTTTTTTTTTTAGAAAGATTTTGTTTTTGTTTCCATCAGAATGTCATATATATTACACAAATCAAATCTGTTGACATCTCAAGCATATAACAATTAAACGCTCTTACAAATTACGTAGGAATTATGTATACTGTGAGAAGTGTTATAATTATATAATCTATGTGATAATTTAGAAGTAACGAAGTAACAGAAGTAACAAAGCCTTGTAATTGAATAAAGTAATAAATGTGTTACTAGATTATCACAATTGATAAGTAATTGATAAACTATCTTCTTTTTCCTTTGACCCTTTTTCAAGTCTGTTCTAGTTTATTTTCTTTTTCATAGAGTCATTAACTATAGGCACAGACCCATGATTTTTCCCTTTTAATGTTCTTTCTTCCTTTTACTAAATTCTACTATATGGCAGGTGAAAAAAAGAGTAGTATATATTCCATTTTCCAAAGAGGTTACTAATTTGAATTAATAATTGAATGATTAGAATCAAAGGATCATTTGAGACATTTTGAGAAATATATTTCATTCAGCATTTATGTTTTAGGGATTCTCAAAATATGGACATATTAGAAAGAAAATAGTATACTTAAATTGGACTTATGATAGATTTTCAAAAAATTTACTCCATAACAGATTTCTGCAGATCTGTAATATTTTCAATTTTTTTTACACTGATATCAATATTTCTGTGTCCTGAATAATTGACACCTAACACAAGCCTGAAGACCTGAGTCTGAGCGTTCTTTTTAAAAAATGTTTTGTCATCAAATTATTTTTGTTCAGGGTTTAGAATTTGTTACTTTGGCAACAATGGTTATTTATTATTGAAATTTTGGATGAGTTATGAAAAATATAACAGACTGTGATAGTAATCTCATTAATAGTGAAAAAGAGATAAGCAAGAATGCAAAGAGAGTAATTTCTTCAGAAACATATAATGGGAAAAACAGATGTTTTATCTTTAAAGATACTGGGTACTGTTGTGGTTTTATCCATCTTCATAACACATTTTTAATTATCTCCACAATTATCAAAAGTTGAGTCTTCCATTAGTTCAAATTGTAATATCCATGTTAGACTCAATTAGTGAGGGACAGAGATTTTACAGGTGAACTGGGAGCAGCCACAAAAATCCCTTTCCCTTTTCTCAACCACTGGGAAAATTATCTTCCACTCTTTGCCTAGATTTGAGAGCTGTCAAGCATTAGAACTTCTGGGTGTAGATTTGTTTTCCTCCCCACAGCGTATGGAAGGACTGAATCTTGCCCTGAAGAAAAATCACTGGATAAGAATATTTTTCTGTTTAATCCTCTCCTATATACTCACTTGTTATTCTTTATCCTTTTTCCTCTTGATTCCGAAGTTTTCTTTTCCATTGTAAACATTCTCTAACTGTGGACTACTTTTTGGACTTGGAACTTCAAGCCACTGGTGAATTGTGAATCTCATTGCTAAACTGAAAATCTACATGTCAAATTGGCGCCTGAGATTCATTAAAATTTCTACTTAAGCTGAGCATTCTTATTTTCTAAGGCCTGCTGAGTACCTTCAGAGAAAATTTGAAGCTCAACAATATAAGCTGAAAGTGGAAAAGCAATTGGTAAGTAAAATAACAAATATGGGAGGCAATTAGGAATTTCCTAATAGTTTTTGTATTCACAGATATTCAAGTCAAAGTTTTTTCCACCAGAAAGTGAAGACTACTCTCTGCCAGTCCCCAGTTATTTTTTGTTTTTTATTTTTTGAGACAGAGTCTCGCTCTGTTACCAGGCTGGAGTGTAGTGGCAGCATCTCAGTTCACTGCAACCTCTGCCTTCTGGGTTCAAGCAATTCTCCTGTCTCAGTCTCCTGAGTAGCTGGGATTATAGGTGCCCACCACCACACCTGGCTAATTTTTGTATTTTTAGTAGAGACAGGGTTTCACCATGTTGTTCAGACTGGTCTTGAACTCTTGACCTGAGGTGATCTACCCGTCCTGGCCTTCCAAAGTGCTGGAATTACAGAATGTGAGCCACTGCACCAGGCCTGAATCCCCAGTTTTTAGTAGCTAAAGAAAATAATGGGAACAGGCTTGAATCAGAGTCTTAGCAGCCCTGATTCTTCCTTGGCTCTGTCTCTTCTGTGGGACCTCGGACAGTTCATTCAACCTATCTGAGCCTTAATTTCCTTTTCTATAAATGAGAAAATTTAGAGTAGATGAGCTTCAAATTTCCTTGTAGTGCTTTGGTTCTATTTTGTTAAAGATTCTTCTGCACATTAAAAAAAAGTGACTATGCCAGGTACGATGGCTTATACCCGTAATCCCAGCATTTTGGGAGGCCAAAGCTGACAGATCGCTTGAGCCCAGGAGTTCGAGAATAGCCTGGGCAACATAGTGAGACCTTATCTCTACAAAAAATACAAAAATTAGCCAGGCTTTATGGCATGTGCCTGTAGTCCCAGCTGCTCAGGAGGCTGAGGCGGGAAGATGGCTGAAGCTCACAGTGGTTACAGAGAGCTAAGATTGCACCACTGCACTCTGCCTGGGTGACAGAGTAAGACTCTGTCTCAAAAAAAAAGAAAAAAAAAAAAAAAAAAAAGTGACTGTTGTATTTTATTTGAAATGAAAGTTAACCTTTACCCTTAAATACTCTCAGAATTCTGGGGCTGAGAGGGGCTGGATTTGCACCCTATTTGTATTACTCTTGTTTCAAACCGCTGAAAACTTGTAGTTATATTCTTCTACATAATTCATGCTCTGGGGTTGCTAACCCTTTACAAAGCTTTGGTATCACAATTATAACTTAACATTTCCTAAAATAAATCTACATATCTCAAAAGGTAGCATAAAATATGGGTCACTTAGAATAAGCTACTTAAATGGTCAAATTAATTTTTAAAAATTGTTTACTATATGTGTGGCACAGTGGCTCACACCTGTAATCCAAACACTTTGGAAGGCCGAGGCAGGAGGATCGCTTGAGCTCAGGAGTTCAAGACCAGCCTGACATCATAGTGAGGCCTTATTTCTACAAATTTTTTTTTTTTTTTTTTTTTTTTTTGAGACGGGGTTTCACTCTTGTTACCCAGGCTGGAGTGCAATGGCGCGATCTCGGCTCACCGCAACCTCCGCCTCCTGGGTTCAGGCAATTCTCCTGCCTCAACCTCCTCAGTAGCTGGGATTACAGGCACGCGCCACCATGCCCAGCTAATGTTTTTGTATTTTTAGTAGAGACGGGGTTTCACCATGTTGACCAGGATGGTCTCGATCTCTTGACTTCGTGATCCACCCGCCTCGGCCTCCCAAAGTGCTGGGATTACAGGCTTGAGCCACCGCGCCTGGCCTTATTTCTACAAAAAATTTAAAATTAGCTAGACGTGACAGCATGTGCTTGTTGTCCCAGCTACTCAGGACACTGATGCAGGAAGATTGCTTGAGCCCAGGAGTTAGAGGTTGCAGTGAACCAAGATTATGCCACTGTATTCCAGCCTGGATGACAGAGTGAGACTCTCTCAAACAGAAATATGTATACATATTCTTATAGATATATATAAATATATATATAGATATATAGAATATGTATATATATATAATAAGTATATATATTTCTCTCTATATAAATGCTTTATACTTAAATTAAGAAAAATCTACTACTTACCACAAAACCCTCCCAGATATTGAGTTTGCTTAGTGATATGATTCTTGTTTATAGGAAAAAATCAAGGTCAAATCACAAGATGTTTCTGAAATAAAAGTATGCTTTTAAATTATTTCATTCATTAAATAGGGTCTTCGTCCATCTTCTGCGGAGCCAAATTACAACCAGAGAGAAGAGCTAAGAAGTAATGGAGAAGAGCCTAGATGCCAGGAGCTGCCATTTAGGAAAAACGAAATGAAGGAACAGGTTAAAGACTGTTTAATTCCAGGGCTACCATTGTATTTCTTTGTTTTACTGTCTTTCGTACGTTGTAGGAAGTTACTTCTATTTCCTACAGTGCCCCTGAGAGGACGCTGTTGTGTGAATACTTGGACACTCAATTTGTCAACACAATGCTGAGTGTTACAGGGGATACAGAGGTAGGTATTTCACTTTCTCAGAGAATGCAATATGTCTAAGTTCATGATGCTTTTCACCTTGGATTCATAGAGTAATGGTCCATCATTAACAGATTTGGCATTTGTATTAGTTTCCTGGGCTGCTGTAACAAAGTTCAACAAATTAGCTGACATAAAGCAGTAGAAATGTATCGTCTCACAATTCTGCGAGAGCAGAAATCCAAAATCAAGGTGTCAGCAGAACCAAGTGCCCTCTGAAAGCTGTAGGGGAATCCTTCCTTGCCTCTTCCTGGTTTCTGATGCATCGCTGACAATCTTTGGCATTTCCTTTATTTGCAGTTGCAAAACTCCATTCTCTGCCTTCATCACATGCTGTTCTCCCTGTGTGTCCCTGTCTTCATATGGCCATCTTCTTGCAAGGACACCAGTCATATTGAACTAAGGGCTCACCGGTATGATCTCAGCTTAACTAGTCACATCTGCAGTAACCCTGTTTTCAAATGGGGTCACATTCTAAGGCACTGGCGGTTAGGACTTTAACATATCTCTTTTTGGAGAGGGACAAAATTCAATGCATAACAGGGTTATATATAAAGGTGGAATTTATAAAGTAAGTGTACATCATGAATGCATTTGGGTTATACATAAAATCGAGCTCTGTGTCTGAAGCTGCTGTCTCACAGGGTATAAAGTACCCCAGCCAAACATAAGGCAGATTATCATTTTAGGAACAACAGATTTTTCTATCTTATTTTATATTACACACTTTTGAAACTGTAGGCTGCATAAGGATTATTTTTGTTATGGTGTTCATAAACACTTGAAAGTTTCTGGATAGGGTTTGCTTTCCAGGAATATTGGAAGCAGTTAGAAGAAATACGCCAACACTACCACAATGACATGAAAGAAATTAGAAAGAAGATGGGGAGAGAACTAGAGATAAGTTCTTTCTTCTAGGGGAAACATTGTTCTATCGATTTAGAGCTAACCAAATTGAGCTGCTATGAAAAGTAATGATTTCCTCATAGAAAAGATAAAGTTTTATCATAGAAATAATCATGCAGACTTCTTTTGTAATAGGAAAGCTGTCAGACCTCATTGGAGCTTCAGTTTATTATGGTTTATGAGAGACTGCACAAGATAATAAGGATATCTGAGATTGTCAGGAATGGCTATTATTAAAGTACCTATTGATTGTTTTCCTCATAAATCAGTCAATATGTATTTACTGAGCAGCAACTTTAGACAAGAACTGGATTAGATGCAGAAAGTCCAAAATGAGTATAAGTTCATGCCCAGAAGGAGAGGAAAAAAATCCCCCCACACTAGCATTTTTTCAACTATCTGCAGGGTAAGGTTCTAAAGGCTATTTAAGGCAAAATTTGAGTGCAGTTGAACTGATTCTTAAAAATCTCTTCAAGGCGCCACATTGGAAATTGATCATTCCATCTCCAAGAATGTCTATAGAGTTACTGCTTCTTCAGAAGCGCGTCAGATGAAATAGCCCGCCTGTGTTTGAAGACCATGTTGTAAGAAAGACACATGATAATTGAAACACTAGGAACACACGCAGTGCCCTAGAATGCCCTCCTAGGAGAAGCTTGCAGGCACTGAGATGGCTGTCTCCATCCCACTTGCACTGGCCACACACTCATTGAGTAGTGCCACCATGCTGCTGAAATTGATCTCTCTCTCTCTCTTTCTCTTCCACCACAGTGCATACAGATAAATTAATAGAAATCAAATGAATGTGTGGTACAATTCAGTTGTATTTGTCAGGCTGTGAACTAGAGCTTTCACATACTGTATTAGTCTGTTCTCACACTGTTGTTAAAGATATATCCGAGACTGGGTAATTTATAAAGGAAAAGAGGTTTATTGGACTCACAGTTTCACATGGCTGGGAGGCCTCACAATCATGGCAGAAGGCAAAGGAGGAGGAAAGTCATGTCTTACATGAAAGCAGGCAAGAGAGCTTGTGCAGGGCAACTCCCATTTATAAAAATCATCAGATCTTATGAGACTTACTACCATGAAAACAGTATGGGGGAAACTGCTCCCATGATTCAGTTCTCCATCTGGCCCCACCCTTGACACATGGGGATTATTACAATTCAAGGTGAGATTTGGGTGGGTACACAGCCAAACCATATCATACATACTACTACTACTACTACTACTGCTACTACTGCTACTACTACTACTTTCTTCTCCTTCTTATTCTTCTTCTTTTTTTTTTTTTTTTGAGACGGAGTTTCACTCTTGTTACCCAGGCTGGAGTGCAATGGCGCGATCTCGGCTCACTGCAACCTCCGCCTTCTGGGTTCAGGCAATTCTCCTGCTTCAGCCTCCTGAGTAGCTGGGATTACAGGCACGCGCCACCATGCCCAGCTAATTTTTTGTATTTTTAGTAGAGACGGGGTTTCACCATGTTGACCAGGATGGTCTCGATCTCTTGACCTCGTGATCCACCCGCCTCGGCCTCCCAAAGTGCTGGGATTACAGGCTTGAGCCACCGCGCCCGGCCTTCTTCTTCTTCTTTTAAAGACAGAGTTTCGCTCTTGTTGCCCATGCTGTTGTGCAATAGTGTGATCTCAGCTCACCACAACCTCTGCCTCCTGGGTTCAATCGATTCTCCTGCCTTGGCCTCCCTAGTAGCTGGGATTACAGGCACGAGCCACCGCGTCTGGCTAATTTTTGTATTCTTGGTAGAGACAGCATTTCTCCATGTTGGTCAGGCTGGTTTTGAACTCCTGTCCTCAGGTGATCCACCCGCCTCAGCCTCCCAAAATGCTTGGATTACAGGCATGAGCCACTGCACCCAGCCATACTTACTTTAATTTACCCCCATACAGAGAAGTTAAGTAGCTCATCCAAAGTCACTTAGATATTACAAAGCAGACTAAATATTTAAATATCTGACTTTAGGCTGGGCACAGTAGCTCATGTCTGTAATCCCAGCAATTTGGGAGGCTGAGGTGGGAGGATTCCTTTAGCCCAGGAGTTTGAGGCTAGCTTGGGCAACATAGGGAGACCCTCCCTGCTCTAAAAAAAAGTACAAAAAGGCCCAACGTGGTGGCTCATGCCTGTAATCCCAGCACTTTGGGAGGCCAAGGCGGGCAGATCATGAGGTCAGGATATTGAGACCATCCTGGCCAACATGGTGAAAACCCTGTCTCTACGAAAAATACAAAAATGAACTGGGTGTGGTGGTGCGCACCTGTAGTCCGAGCTACAGGTATTGATCGACTTACGACCTATGCAACTTACGACGATTCGACTTTACAACCACAATCGCTAGCCACAACTGCTCCACGTCTGGCAGCACAAACGTTGCCCAGCTGGGCGTACGACAGTGCGGACCAGCTTCCGGCAGCACTACCATCTCCGCGTGCACCATTTCAACTGTACATATAGCCTACTCAACTTACGACCAAATCGTGTTACGACTGGTCTGCCGGCCCCAATTGTGGTCGTAAGTCAAGCACTAGCTGTACTCGGGAAGCTGAGGCAGGAGAATTGCTTGAACCAGGGAGTTAGAGGTTGTGGGGAGCTGAAATCATGCCACTGCACTCCAGCCTGGCAACAGAGTGAGACTCAGTCTCAAAAAATATATATATATATATGTGTGTATAAAAATATATATACTCATACATATATATATTTACATACATGCACATATATACAAAAAAATTTTAAATTAGCTGAGCATGGTGGTTTGCACCTGTAGTGCTAGCTACTTGCGAGGCTAAAGCAGGAGGATTGCTTGAGCTAGGAGTTAAAGGCTGCATGATTGTACCACTGCATCCCTGCCTGGGATACAGAGCAAAACTCTGTCTCAAAAAAATAAAATAAAGTAAAACAAAACAAAAATCAGACTATAAAACCCCTACTTGGATTCATGCCTGTAGTCCTAGCACTTTGGGAAACCAAGGCAGAAGGATCACTTGAGCTCAGGAGTTTCAGACCAGCCTGGGCAACATAATGAGACTCCATCTCTATAAAAAAATTTAAAAAATTAGTGGGGCGTGGTGGCAAACACTTGTAGTACCAGCTACTCAGGAGGCTGAGGTGGGAGCCTGAGATTGAAACTGCTGTGAACTGTGATTGTTCCACTGCACTCCAGTCTGGGCAACGGAGGGAGATCCTGTCTCAAAAAATAAAAAAATATAATTAAAACCACTATTTTTTCTGGCATATGCAGATCTACTTGTAAATGGTTGGAATGATGAGACACAAAACTGTCACAGAGTAAGCCCCGTAGGTGCACAGGTGCCAAGATGAGCAGAATGAGCAGGAAATGGGTTTTTATGGAAGAAGTGAGTGGGGCCTAAACTGGGTCTGAGAAGAAGAGTGGAATTTGGAGAGGCAGAGTTAAGGCAGGGGAGTGGGCATTCTGAAAGAGCCATGCAAAGGTTGGAAGAGAGGACTGCGTGTCCTGGGAGGGGCAGCGTGGAGGTGGTTCTCTCCAGAGCAGAGGCCTGGCTCATGGTGGGCAACCTCGAGCCATCATCAGCCTTATGTCTAAAGCTGGTCTGGGATGGGCAGCCTGAGCCCTGCAGAAATGGATAGCAGACATTTCTACAGAGTCTATGGAGGAAGGACTGGGAAATACTGAGGCTGCCATGTGGAGAAGGAGCTATGAAAAGGGTTCTGTCCAGCCATTCCATTGATCACACATCAGCCAAGTAGCCTTCAGAGCTCACTCAGAACCACTCTTGTTGACTGCGTATAATTTGTGTTAAAGGAGAACTCAAAAATAAGTCATAATACCTATTTGGTGAAGAAGAGTAACCTGCCTGTCCATCAAGATGCATGTGAGGGAGAAGCACCTGTGCAGGTAATGATGGCTATTATCAGATGTGCGTGTGCTGTGGTGCGTGTGCTCCACCCGAGTGGCTCTTACCTTTTGCTGTGCGGCACAACCATGTAGGGAGCTTTTTAAAAATTCAGATGCTTCTCTCTGCCCTAGATGGTCTGGGATGTGGCTCAGGCATCCTGTCTGCAGAAGCTTGCTGGGTGATCTATTGTGCAGCTAGGTTTGAGAACTGCTGCTCTTTAGTATAAAAACCTTCCACTCTCTGGAGGGTCTGAGTCAGTGTCTCAGACACATTGGTCTAGAAATCTGACAGCCAACTTCTCTTCCATTTCAACCTTATGTTTTTGGTGGAGGTAAGAGGCTTGGCAGAGTTGAAATAACAAATAAATCTCAAGAGAGTTTTTTTCCCCGTCTGAGAAAAGATTATACAATTATAATGCAAGATGAATCTGTTGATTTCAACCAATTCTGAGAATTACTCAACCTGTGAAATAACCTGATAAACAGTGCTCTTATGATTACATGTTTTACTTTTCAAGGACTTATGTTGATTTTGTGAATAAGAAGCCCAAGTGTACTTTTATTTTTGCTTAGTAAGAAGATTCTCAATGATTTGGCCCCTAATGAGAATTATTACTATCTCATCTTTATAATTAGTGTAATTCTTTGTGTTTTAAATTATATCTATTATTAGAGCTTGATCCAGAGTCAACTAGAAATGGAAAATCCTCAAGGAATTATAAACTTGTCATTCAAAGGTGCCAGTAGGATCACAGTCAAATTCTGTGAAAACACAGCTCAGATGTTACAGATGTGTTTTTCTCTCACATTTTAACCTAGTTAGATTAAATCCAATGCCTTAATGTTTTTAAAAAGTCAAGTAGTTAAAAATAAACCAATGGAAGAACACAAACAAATGATGGTACCCTCCCTCAAAAAGTTTGTATCAGGAATTGGGTGATTAAAATTTGATATGTTTTATGCAAGAGGAATAACACTGAAAGAAAACACACCAAAATGCCGACGGTGGTAATTGGTGGTATCTGGATTGGTGTGAGTAGTGGTGATTATTGTCTCTCTACTTTTTAAATTTTTTATAAGAAGCTTACAGTACTTTTACCACAAATATGTATAATAAAGTGTCTGTTCCTTAGTTCTGTCAGTACTCTAATCAGTATCTTCAGACAAAAACAGCCATCTGAAAGCCAGGAATGGTGGCATGAGACTATAGTTCCAGCTATTTGGGAGGCTGAGGATCCCTTGAGCTCAGGAGTTTGAGACCAACCTGGGTAATACAGCGAGACCCCCATCTTTTAAAAAAAATAAAAATAAAAAAGGCATCTGCTATTTCCTGAAGGCTGTCCTCCAGAGCAATCCAGCAGCAGATCTCTTTGCAAACTTCTGTAAAGGAAATAATTATCACCTAATTTGTCTACTTTTTGAATTTAGGTTTTAATTATCTTATATGAAGGAAATCTGTAGCTATAAAATTAGACATGTTTGATAAAAGTCTTTATTTGTAGAGTTATCTTTCCAAAATACTAATTTGGACACATTATTTCTCTACTCGATAATCAATGGTGACTGCCATTTTCCTTAGCGTGGCCTGCTAGACTTTTGTGAGTTGTTCCTAACAGAATCTTCCAGCCTCATTGCTCACATTTCCCCCAAACATACCCAAGGCTCTAACCTTCTCAAATTACTTTTTAAAGCCCTACTTATTTACAAAGACATCTTCCTTTTAACCTTCAGGCCTTTGTAAAATGCTCATTCCTCTACTGAAATATCCTTTCCCTCTCTTCTTTTCTTGCAGAGCTCATTGTATCAGACCTCCTGGTGAAGTTTCTAGCACAGCTTTTTTCCCTTTCCCTCTTAGAATTAATGACGCCTCATCTGTACTTCCACAGCTTTTCCAAATACTTCATACACAGCCTGTGTCATTGTTAGTTATTTGCACTGCAACCTGGGGAAGGGTGTTTTTCTGCTTTGTAATATTATGAAGTCTGAAATTGGGGCTGTGACTGATGTATCTTACTTACATTTGCGAAATTGGTTGTCTGATCTGCTTGGATAGTCTGGTCATCTCAATTGTACAATCTGTGTCCCATTACTTTACTTTCCTTAAAATACAATGATCTCAGATCCCAACCCTGATCTACTCCCGTGAGTGGGACATTGAACCTCAGTCTGCTGTCAGGCTCTCCAGCATCATGTAATCTGAAAGTCCTTCACGGTCCTGTGAAGATTGTTAACTGTGCAGCCATGAGGTCTGGGATCTTGAGGCAGGGATACCAGGCTGGTGTCCTGTCTCTTGCTCACTACTCCTATGTACTGCCACAGGTTAGGACTTGAGTCCCCCATCTCCTTTAAAAAATGGTTTTATTGAGATATAATTGATCATAATAAACCACACATATTTAATGTATATATTTGATAAGATTTGACAGGCACACCCATGAAACCATCACCACAATCAATATAGCTAACGTATCCATCACCGGCAAAAGTTTGTTGCACCCTTTTGTAAACTCCTCTCTCCTATTCTCCCAACCTCTCCTCCCATCTCATCCTCATGCAATCACAGATCTGCTTTCTGTCGCTGTAGGTTGGTTTGCATTTTCTAGATTTGTTTGCATTACAAAAATGGAGTTGTGCTATATGTATTCTTTTTTCTGGCTACTTTCATTCGCATAATAATGTTGCGATTTATCCATATTAATAGTTCATTATTCTTTATTGCCGAGTATATTCTATTGTATGAATATATCAAAATTTATTGATCCATTCACTGTAGAGGGATATTTGGGTTGTCTCAGCTTTTGGCTATTATGAATAAGCTGCTAGGAATATTCATGTAAAAATCTTTTTTTTTTTTCTTTTTTGCTCTGGAGTTTTGCTCTTGTTGCCCAGGCTGGAGTGCAATGGCATGATCTCAGCCCACCGCAACCTCCACCTTCCAGGTTCAAGCGATTCTCCTCCCTCAGCCTCCCAAGTAGCTGGGATTACAGGCATGCACCACCATGCCTGGCTAATTTTGTATTTTTATTAGAAGCAGGGTTTCACCAGGTTGGTTAGGCTGGTCTCAAACTCTCAACCTGAGGATCCACCTGCCTTGGCCTCCCAAAGTGCTGGGATTACAGGCGTGAGCCACTGCGGCCGGCCATCAAGTACAAATCTTTATGTGGTCATATGCTTCTTTTCTTTCTTTTGGGTAAATATATTGGACTGGGATGGATGGATTGTATAGTAGGTATATATTTAACTTTCTAAGAACTGGCAATTGGTGTTCCAGAATGACTGTACTGTGTTACACTCCTCTGGGCATTCTATGAGTGTTTCAGTTCTCTCTGTGCAGCTCCCTGCTCTTTAGGTCTTTGTCCTTCAAACTCTAGCACCTGAATACCCCCAAGCATTGTCTTATCAACTCAGGGAGTCTGCCACACTCACATTCGGTTCCCCATCCCTGCACCATGGCCTGGAAACTCTCAAGACAGGAGGCTGGGGCAGTTTCAGGGCTTGTCTCATTGGTTTTCTGTTCATTGCTGGATGTCTAATGTATTAAAATCCATTCGTCTATCATATATTTGATCTGGCTTTTTGGTTGTTTTGGGTGGGGAGTTAAATCTGGTTTCTGATACTCTGCCTTGGCGGAAAGTGTAAGTTTTCAGTGCCCACTGCTGGGGAGGGGTGGAGAGCACTCACGAGTTCCTTTTGGAGATTGAGTTAGAGAAGGTGTGAGAGGTTACATACCTGCTCTGGAGCCTTTACCCCACTGTTCCCTCTGTGTGGAAAATACTCTTCCCGGACCTGCATATGCCAAGGTCCAATATTCCAGGGCTTAAATCAATTGCCAAATAAGCTTTGCCTGTGTTACTGTCATCCCTACTCGTTTTCCATCCTATTATCCTATTTTATTCCCTTGATAGCACTTAACATTTCTGAAATTATGTCATTTGTTAACTCATTTATTATCTATCCTACTCCAGTAAAATGTAAGCTCCATGTCAACAGGGGCCTCTCTGGTCATGCCCACTGTGCTAACCCATTTTGAGGGTGTCTGGCCCCCAGGGAGTGCTCTGGTGAATTTGTGGAGTGAATATTAAGATGAAGATGATGCTAAGTAGGCAGTGGATATGTGAGTCTGGAGCTCAGGGGAGAGGAAAGGTGAAGCCTGATGATACCCATTTAAGAGTCACTGCTTAAAGGTGGCATTTAAATTCATAGGAATGAAGGAGACCCCTTGTATTAAGGAAGAGAGGAGCAGAGGGCCCCAGATAGGACCCTAAGAAATCTCTGAATATAGAGCCCATATCTCAATTGTGCCTTTGAAATTTTTGTCATCTAGTTTTAGTTTTCTTCTTTTCCTCCTTGAAATTGCCTGCCAATTTTTAGAGCCCTCTCCTTCCTTTATACCATCATGAGTTGTGCACTTCGCCTATTTTCCTGATTAAGATCATAATCCTCTTAAGGGAATGATCCTATAGTCAACATTACATTCTTGAATTGAATTGGTTTGCACTGGAGTGGACTGGAGTGATCAGTATTATCACATTATAGAATTTCACCCACTGAAGTGCCAGTGTTAAATGTATTAATATTTCAAGTTAATGGATACTGTGCCCAAGTTTTTAGTGAATTATTAACTTTCCATTATAAAAGTTTGTTTTTGTTCTCAAATCAATTATCAGATTTAACACAGAAATGAACTCATGTAAACATACAGTGATAGAATTGTATTTTTCCCTAAACTTTCAGGACATTGAAAGAGACTTCAAACAAATTAGGCTTCAGTACACAAAGGAAAGTAAAAATCGAGAACAGAGATATAAAGCTAAGGTAAGAAATACTTTTGTCTTTGGGTTCCATATTAAATAGCTGGCTGGGGAGCCACCTTGTGATCTGGGTTGCCTACAAGATTTTCTTCTATTTTATAGAATTGCTCTATTTTCTGATGTGAGACCAATGGTTTTAAGAATCTATACTGTCAAATAAAATTGACCTAGGGAGTTGTAATTTAGTGGCTTTTATTGAATTGCTATACTGATTTTTTTCTTTCCTTTCTCCTAGAAAGGGGTAAAGTTTGAAATTAATTTAGACAAATGTATTTCTGATGAAAACATCCTCCAAGAAGAAGAGGTATGCCATTAAGTCTAAATTTCCATTAGTAGGTATGAGAAAATACACCTATCTTACCTAATAACATGTTTCATGACATTACTTCACAGGCTGTAGGGATAATTTTTTCAACTTTTAGATTCAGGGATACATGTGCAGGTTTGTTACCTGGATATATTGCGTGATGTTGAGGTTTGGGATATGAATGATCCCGTCATCCAGGTACTAAACATAATACTCAGTAGTTTTTCAAGCCATGCTCCCTTCCTTTTTCCCCCCGACTGTAGCAGCTCCCAGTATCTATGCCATCTTTATGTCCATGAGTACCCAATGTTTAGCTCCCACTTATAAGTGAGAACATGCAGAATTTGGTTTTTTATCCCTGTGGAATTTAGATAGTGGTGCCCAGCTGCCTTCATGTTGCTGCAAAGGACATGATTTCATTCTTTTTAATGGCTGCATAGTATTCCATGGTGTATATGTACCACATTTTCTTTATCCAGTCCACCACTGATGGGCATCTTGGTTGTTTCCATGACTTTGCTATTGTGAATAGTGCTGAGATGAACATGTGTTTTTTTGGTAGAATGATTTGTTTTCTTTTGGATATTTTCACAGTAATGGGATTGCTGGGTTGAACAGTAGTTCTGTTTTAAGGTCTTTGAGAAGTATCCAAACTTCTTTCTATAGTGGTTGAACTAATTTACATTACATTCTTACCTACACTACGTAAGCACTCCCTTTTCTCTGCAGCCTCACCAATATTTGTATTTTGACTTTTTAGTGATAGCCATGCTGAGTCATGTGAGATGGTATCTCATTGTGGTTTTGATTTGCATTTCTCTGATAATTAGTGATGATGGGTATTCTTTCATATATTTGTTGGCTGTTTACATGTCTTTTGAGAAGTGTCTGTTTCTGTCTTTTGTCCACTTTGAAATTTGGGTTTTCTTTTCTTGTTCAGTTAAGTTCCTTATAGAGTCTGGATATTAGACCTTTGTTGGACTCATAGTTTGCAAAAATTTTCTTCCTTCTGTAGGTTATCTGTTTGTTGATAGTTTCTTTTGCTGTGCAGAAGCTCTTTAGTTTAATTAGGTCCCACTTGTCAATTTTGTTTTTGCTGTAATTGCTTTTGAGGACTTAGTCACAAATTCTTTCCCAAGGCCCATGTTCAGAATGGTGTTTCCTAGGTTTTCTTCTAGGATTCTTTTAGTTAGAGAGTTAAAGGTTTTTTTTTTTTTTTTTTTTTTTTTGAGGAGGAGTCTCACTCTGTCGCCAGGTTGGAGTGCAGTGGCGTGATCTCGGCTCACTGCAACCTCCGCTTCCTGGGTTCAAGCAATTCTCCTGCCTCAGTCTCCTGAGTAGCTGGGACTGCAGGCCTGTGCCACCATACCCAGCTAATTTTTATATTTTACTAGAGATGGGGTTTCCCCATGTTGGCCAGAATGGTCTCTATCTCTTCATGTTGTGATCTGCCCACCTCAGCCTCCCAAAATGCTGGGATTACAGGCGTGAGTCACTGTGCCTGGCCATAGTTAAAGATCTTACATTTAAATAGTTAATTCATCTTGAGTTAATTTTTATATACAGTGAAAGGCAGGGGTCCAGTTTCATTCTTGCACATATAGCCAGCCAGCTATCCCAGCACCATTTATTGGATAGGAAATCCTTTCCCCATTGCTTATTTTTGTCAGTTTTGTCAAAGATTAGATGCTGTAGATAGGTAGCTTTATTTCTGGTTTCTCTATTCTATTTCTTGGTTTATGTGTTTGTTTTTGAACCAGTACCATACTGTTTTGGTTACTGTAGTCTTATGGTATAGTTTGAAGTTGGGTAACATGAGGACTCTGGCTTTGCTTTTTTTGCTTAGAATTACTTTGGCTATTTGGGCTCTTTTTTGTTTACATATGAATTTTAGAATAGTTTTTTTTTTTTTTTCTAATTCTGTGAAGAATGACATTGGTAGTTGAATATAAATGTGTTGAATCTGTAGATTGCTTTGGGCAGTATGGCCATTTTAATGATATTGATTATTCCAATCCATGAGTGTGGAATGTTTTTCTATTTGTTTGTGTCATCTATGATTTCTTTCTGTGTTTTGTAGTTCTCCTTGTAGAGATCTTTCACCTTCTTGGTTAGATGTACTCCTAGGTATTTTATTTATTTATTTTTTTGGTGGCTATTGTAAATGGGATTGCATGCTTGATTTGGCTGTCTGCTTCAATGTTCTTGATGTATAGGAATGCTACTGATTTTTATATTTGATATCGTATCCTGAAACTTTGCTGAAGTTGTTTATCAGCTCCAGGAACCTTTGGGTGGAGTCTTTAGGGGTTTCAAGGTATAGAATCATATCATCCATGAAGAGATAGTTTGACTTTTTCTTTTCTTATTTGGATGCCTAGAATTTTAAAAAATATTTCCAGAAAAATATTTGGTGTTCAAATGAGTCTTCCAAGTGCTTTTTATTCTCTGATTTTATTTTATTGTGGTTATTTCTTTAGGTAAATTATATTTTAATTTACTTTTCTTTAAATAAAGGAGCTATTTCACTCATAATATTATTTGTTATCACAGCCAAATTAAAATAGAAGACCTGAATATTTGGTGTTCAAATGAGTCTTCCAAATGCTTTTTATTCTCCCATTTTATTTTATTGTGGTTATTTCTTTAGGTAAATTATTATATTTTAATTTACTTTTCTTTAAATAAAGGAACTATTTCACTCATAATATTAATTGTTATCCCTGCCAAATTAAAATAGAAGACCTGATATATAGTCAACAACTAATATAATGACCTAAAAAATTGAACAGGTACCCTGAAACTAGGCACATTTATTTTAGGCCTTAATTCATTATTGATAATGTTGGGTAAATCTCATTTATGCATTTGGGCTCTCCTTGCCACAGCAATAACTGTCCCAACACAGTAAATCCAAATTTCATTTTATTACTTGATTTTAACATTTTTTTAATCCTGGTTTTATTAGACCTATAACAAATGTCAAAATTAACTGGTTATTTTTCCATTTTACCTTTTCTGAATTCACCTCTTAAGTCAATGTAGGTATGAATAATTATACACGATGCTCAATCTTTTTCTTTAATGTTCTTTTTTAGCTTAAAACACTTTCATGTTAGCATTTCTTATTTTTATGAGCATTTGCTACATAAAGACTTCATTAGAGTTGTGATAATTAGAATTCACTTCTGTTCAACCATAAGTTCCTAAATGCCCTGGAGCTGTGACATCAGAGTAGAACAGATCTGGGGACCTGCTTCTGGGTGGGAACTTGAGAAGTGGTACTCTCACAGAGCTTCTGTGAAGTGAGGTGCTGTCGTTGCCCTGCTGAAATGAAAAAATGGAGTCCAAGAAGTTTTAACTGCCATTCTTTTTTATTCTTTGCTTCTATCTGCTTGAAACAGAAGTGGTCATTTTGGTATTGACTATAGAATACTAGGAGCAGATTTAGGCACCTGTTTAAGAATGTTGCATACTTAAAGCAGGGCATGAATGACAAAATCTTGAGAGCACTGTAGCATGGAACTGAAGTGGAATAATATTGAAGGCAGAAAGTCTAGGTAAAATTAAGTTGCCTTATGACCAGTGCTTGACACTGTTGACCTGGAGAAGAAATGAAAACATTTCTATTTTCATTTTATTCTGACATAGCTCTAGTTTAAAAACTCTATGGAGTTATTTAGTTTTACTAGGAACACAAAAAATGTGGTTTTTCTTTCTTGCAAAATATGGCTAATTCATCATGAAACACTGTGGAATTGATTTAGGTAATGGATATACTAAATGAAACTTTGACCTTTGAGGATGGCATGAAGTTTAAGGAGTATAAATGTGTAAAGGAGCATTGAGATTATACAGACAAAGCATTTGAAAAACTCCACTGCCCAGAAACAGGTATGGGTCTCTTGAAAGTTGTAACTGAGAAGGAACTGTTTTATTAGCAACCCATCTTGAACTCTGTCCCCATGCATCTGCCTCGCCTTCACTGTTACTTGACCCTCTCTGCTCTCCCTGAGCAAGGCAGAAACACACTTCCTATTCTCCTGCCACCCATACAGAGGCCACGCTCCCTGAGATCCAGCCCTCCTCTCCTGCTCCACACGCACTCCCTCCTGCAGCTTCAGCTTCTCCCACAAACCAAATATACATCACATGGAGGGTAATGGGGTCAGTAGAGACAAAGTAGTGATCTAAATTTGTAACATGTTGAGATTTAGGTCTTTATGGCATCTGTTGCAGATGCTGTGTGAGACTGAAAGCCTGGGGCATATCAGGGATAGATAGCTTGGTGGCCCTTAGCATATCTGTGGTTTTTAACCTTGGTGATGTCAAAATACCTAGGGAGAGGGGCTGGAATGAGAGGGAAATGGAGCTTAGGACAAAACTCTGCCACTATATGGACAAATTTTGGAGACTCAGGAGAGAGTAAAGCCAAAGGAGGAGAGACAGGTCATGGAGGAGGCACAGGAATTGGCAGCATCAACTGGAAGAGAAAGGCCAGGTGAAGTGGGTGGGATTTGGCCCTTCAGGAACCCTTAATGGCCTCAGGGAAAGCGGTCAACTGTGAAAGGGGTAAATTCAACTGTTATCTTTGTGTCAGTTTGCTGGGAAGAGGAGAGCAGGTTGGCTGTTTTTTTAGATGAAAGGAGGAAGAAAAACCCTTCATTAGTGGTATACTGAAAATTGTCTCCCTGTAATTATTATTCAGGCTGAAGAATTTTTCCATATATTTGTTGACCGTTCATATTTTTTCTTTATCTTTTTTTTTTTTTTTTTTGAGATTGAGTCTCTCTCTGTCACCCAGGCTGGAGTGCAGTGGCGTGATCTTGGCTCACTGCAACCTTCATCTCCTGAGTTCAGGTGATTCTTCTGCCTCAGCCTCCCGAAGTAGCAGGGACTACAGGTGCACGCCACCGTGCCCGGCTAATTTTTTTTTTTTTTTTTTGTATTGTTTGTAGAGACAAAGTTTCACCATGTTGGCCAGGCTGGTCTCGAACTCTTGACCTCAGGTGATCCACCGCCTTGGCCTCCCAAAGTGCTGGGATTAGAGGTGTGAGCTACGGTGCCCGGCCAACTATTCATATTTCTCTTATGAATTATGTACTCTTGCCCTTCCTCCTTTTCTCTACTGAAAGCGACGTTTGTTTTTTATAAGATTGATTTAAATCAAACCTTTTCCTTTAATGTATTGCAAGTGTTTTCCCCAGTTGGTTGTCAGATCTCATTTTTAGTAACAGCAAATATGTATGAATGTGTGTGTGTGTATTCATTCACTTAGGAATAAAGTTTACAAGAATTGTGCAGTGTGTAGAAAGAAAACTGTAAATCCTTACTGAGGTATTTCAAGGCCACTTGAATAAATGGAGAGAAATAACAGTGCTATATATTGGAAATACGTTTTTCAAATAAATATTGCACTATCATTGTCTGAGGTATCACCCAGAGCTCTTTGTCTTGTGACCAAAAGAAAAGGAACGCAGACACCAAGGGTGAGTTTGGAGTGAAAGTTTAATGAACAAAAGAGGAAAGCTCTTCACTGCAGAGAGGGGACCCAAGAGGGTTGCCATTTCACAGCTGAATAAAAAGGCTTTTATGAAAAACGTAATGGGGCTGGGTGTTTCACTTGTACAAGGCATGAATTTCTGGCAGCTCCACCCCATCCTCCTGCTGTGCTGACTGACAGGGGCTTGTCTTTGGAAAAGGCACCACTCAGAAAATGACATGATGGTTGGCTGGGCATGGTGGCTCATGCCTGTAATCCTAGCACTTTGGGAGGTCAAGATGGGCAGATCTTGTGAGGCCAGGAGTTCAAGACCAGGCTGGCCAACATGGCAAAAGCCTGTCACTTACTAAACATACAAAAATTAGCTGGGTTTTGTGGTGCATGCCTGTAATCTCAGCTACTTGGGAGGCTGAGGCACAAGAGTCACTTGGACCTGGAATGTGAAGGTTGCTGCAAGCCAAGATTGCACCACCATACTCCAGCCACACTCCAGCTGGGGTGACAGAGCAAGTCTCTGTCTCAAAAAAGAAAACAAAAAGAGAAAGAAAATGACATGATAGTGTAAAGGACCAATTGGAGACTTGGCCAACAACTGACTGAGTGTCAGAGTGATGGTTCATAGAAGCTTGGCTCACAGTCCAAAGTATGCCCCAAAAAGAAAGGAATGTGCTCATTGGAGCCCACCATGAACATGCCCACAAAAGGAGAAGGAACTGTTTCCTGGAGGCCCACTGGTTGCACCAAGGACAAAGGCATTTCTGTGTTGGGCCTTGCTCCCTTATCTATGCAGCTGTGGGCATGTTTTAGGCAAGTTTCCTGTGCTAGTTCCCTTATCTGTGTCTGCAGCTTGATTTTTCTGACTGTTCTTTTGCTTAAAAGAATTCTACCAAGGACCTGCCCTAACTGCCTGCCTAACTGGTTCGTTCTTTCTCCACCCTCAAAATGTGGATTTATGGCCATTTCAATCAAAACCACAGTAGGACTTTTTTTTTTTAATGGTATAGGGAGATCTCAGCAGGTTGGAGAATTCTAGAGCTTCTTAAGTAGCCAAAAATTTTGAAAAAGTACAGTGAAGTGGAATTTACCTTTCCAAACGTCAAAATATATTACAGAAATTATAGTCATTCAAACAGTATGATAGCAGCACCCAAGTAGCTAAAACAGTGAGAAGAGAAAGTTAGAAACAAATCCTAGCATGTATCATAATTCTGCACACATGAAAAGTAACAACACAAGTCAGTGTGAAAAGAAAGGACTCTTCAAATAAATGCTGCTGGGCCAACTGGTTAATAGTTTGGGGAAGATTGTGAAATCAGACCCTAAATAATATGATACAACAAAATAAATTTTAAAAAATCAGAGTTTATATGTAAAAAAGTTATACATTAGAAAATGGAATAAAAGAGTACAGGTAATTTTTTGAACAGGGAAGAGCTAGCTGTTCAAAGGACATAGAAAAATATCACAGAATAAATTAGTAATAATTCAACTTTAACAACAAAAAGCTTTAGTAAAGCAAATAATACTAACCCCTAGAATTATCATTTTCAATTATTTAGTTTAAATAATCATAAATGTCCACAAAAATTTAGCCACAAATGAGGTCATTATATAATGGTGTTATTAATAATAGTGAAAAATCACCAGCAGCCTAAAATCTGGCAGGAAAGGATTAGTTACATAATATTACATTCATGAAGCAGAATACTACATTTGCTTTAAAATAGCTGTATAGAAGAATCCCAAAGTGCTGGGATTACAGGTGTGAGCCACCATGCCTGAAGGAGGCCACGCAGTAGGCTGGAGAAATAGGCCAAGTGACAGGTGGATATTGGGACAGCTGGGACTAGAGAGGAAATAAGTTCTTTTCTTCCATCCCCCTTCCCTCCCTCCCTCCCTCTCTCCCACCTTTCTTTCCTTTCTTCCCTACTCCTTTCTTCCGCTCTCCTGCCCTTTTGTTCTTCCCTCTCCTTTTCCCCCTCCCTCCTCCCTTTCTTCCTTCCCTCCCTCATTCCTTCTCTTCCTTTCAACTCTTTCCTCCCCTCCATCTGTCCTCCCCTTTCCTATCTTTCCTTCTCTCCCTCCTTTTCACTCCTCCCTTCCCTCCTTCCTTCCGTAGTTCTCAAACACTGATCCAGCACCTTCTGCACGCCTAGCACTAACTAGCTACTGAGTCTGCCACAGGGAGTGGCCTGTGCTGCTGCGGAGCTTCCAGTCTAAGGAGAGCGAGGCCATCAGCCCCTGCCAGGCACTTCCTGCAGGGTGCTTTAGGAAGTGGGAAGTGCTGGGGAAAAACAAAAACGAACCCAGGACAGGCCAAGGAAGGGAGCTGCTGGGAGGAGAGGGATGGGCGGGCCATGTCCTTGCTGGATGGTGGTGAGGGAGGCAGCCCTGAATGCAGGGGGTGCTGGAGGGGACAAGGGTCTTCTGGAGTGAGGGTGGTCGGGGTGGAGGGAACAGCTAAAGCAGATGCCTGGAGAGATGTGTGAGCATCAGGCAGGTGTGAGGATGGAGAAGGGTGGTAGGTGGGAAAGGGAGGGAGACGGGTGGAAGGTGAGGCTGGAGGCAATGAGGAAGCTCAGCGTCCCTTTCCCAAAAGCTGAACCTGGTGGCTCAGACCGAGGAAAATGGGGCCGCTGTGGGTCTGAGCAGAGGAGGGTGCAATGGATTCAGCTCATACAGGTCTCCTGTGGCTGGAAGTGGAGAGAGGCTGGGGCAGAAGTAGGGAGTGAACCAGGGCCTTGCTGCTGGATGCATATTCAAGGTGATGTCAAGCAAATCTGCTGACTGATGGAGTACAGGAGAAAAAGGCATTGATCTGACCCAGGCCCTGGGGACTGAACACTGGAGAGAGGAGCTGCCATCCACTGCAATGGGGAAGGAGCGGGGCAGGTCTATACAATGGGCAACTCACAAAGACAAGAACAAAGCCAGACCCGCCAGCTCCCACTCAGCTCTCCCCTCCCCATCGCCCACACCAGGGTCTTTGTCTTCCTGCCTGGTCCGTCCCTTTCCCAAAAGCCGAACCTGACTGTGATTCCTCTTCTTGGTGATGAAGAAATTCAGAGGGAGGAGGCTCAGGAAGGTAGCGATGGTGGAGGGACCCAGGAGCTGGGGACAGAGGGAACAGAATATCAGGAGATCCCAAGGATCCCAGCTGCCAGAGGCATGTGAACCACAGCAACTCCATCTTGAATAGGAGCTGGGTAAAAGGAGGCTGAGACCTACTGGGCTGCATTTCCAGGTGGTGAAGGCATTCTAAGTCACAGGGTGGGACAGGAGGTCAGCACAGGATACAGGTCACCGAGACCTTGCCAGTAAAACAGGCTGCAGTAAAGAAGCCAGTCCAAACCCCACCAAAACCAAGATGGCCAGGAGAGTGACCTCTAGTCGTCCTCACTGCTACATTGCCACCAGCGCCATGACAATTTACAAATGCCATGGCAACATCAGAAAGTTGCCCTATATAATCTAAAAAAGGGGAGTCATGAATAATCTACCCCTCGTTCAGCATGTCATGGAGAAATAACCCTAAAGATGGGCACCAGTGCCCTCTGGGCTGCTCAATGGAGTAACCATTCTATCTTTACTTTCCTAGAAAAACTTGCTTTTTCAGGAAAGAATAAACTTGCTCTGTGGCTCACACCTGTAATCCCAGCACTTTGGAAGGCTGAGGCAGGCGGATCACCTGAGGTCAAGAGTTTGAGATCAGCCTGGCCAACATGGTGAAACCCCATCTCTACTAGAAATACAAAAATTAGCCAGGTGTGGTGGCAAGCACCTGTGATCCCAGCTACTCAGGAGGCTGAAGCAGGAAAATCCCTTGAACCCAGGAGGCGTAGGTTGTAGTGAGCCAAGATCACACAACTACCCTCTGTCTAGGCTGGGCAACAGAGTGAGAGTCCATTTAACAAACAAAAAACAATAAAAAAAATCCCAAAACAACCCCAAAAAATGTGCTTTTACTTTATGGACTCACACTGAATTGTTTCTTGCACGAGATCCAAGAACCCTCCCTTGGGGTCTGGATTGGGTTCCCTTTCCTGTAACACAGCTGCAGATCCTGAAGATGGTCAGACTTGGATCCTAAGATGTGGAGTCGGGGAATGTGATAAGGACAGCCACCAGGTCCCAGGGATCTGGGCTCATAGGGGTCTGCTGTTTTAGGAGGCGCCTGCTGAAGATGGGTTCCTTCAATGTCAGGGAGGGGAATGGCCCACTTATGCAATGGGGAGAGAATCATATTCAAGACAGAACATGCACACACACAGGAGTAGGACTGAGGGGTGTTCCTGGCCACAACAGTGAAGTTGAGACCGCTGGAATCAGGACTGGGTTCAAATCCTGACTCTGACGATTGTGAGTGTGGCCTTGGGGCAAGTCACCTCCCTAATGTGCAATTCCCTTGTCTGCAAAATGGGAACAGAGTTGTCCTCATTTTGCATGTTTGCTTATTACATTTAAGTATTTTCCTAATCATTTCACCCTCATGACGGTTGTCAGACTTAGCAAATAATCATACAGATGCACAGTTACTTTTGAAGACAAAGAGTGAATAAGGTTTTAGTTTAAGCCTTGTGCATGATTTGGGACATACACTGAGAGTCCGAAACTCACACTTCAATGGATGTCCTGTGTTTTCTCTGGAAACCCTACTCCCCACCAACGTGATGCTTTTGGGATAGTTATATTCCCTCTCTCAGCTTTGGTTTCTATTTCTGGAAAATGTGGAAGTGCGGGGGTAGAATAAATGATTTTTAAGTTGCTGTGACTTTCTCAGAGTCCTTCACAAGTTACTTGAACCCATTCTCTCACCAAGCCCCACCCCAACTCCAGTCTGCATGCCTCAGTTTCCACTCTCACTCCTTCGGAATACTATTTTTTTTTTTTTTGAGATGGCGTCTCGCTCTGTTACCCAGGCTGGAGTGCAGTGTCACAATCTTGGCTCACTGCAACCTCTGCTTCGCAGCCAATTCTCCTGTTTCAGCCTCCCTAGTAGCTGAGATTACAGACGTGCGTCACTATGCCTGGCTAATTGTTGTATTTTTAGTACAGACAGGGTTTCGCCGTGTTGCCAGACTGGTCTCAAACTTCTGGCCTCAAGTGATCTACCCACCTCAGCCTTCCTAAGTGCTGGAATTACAGGTCTGACCCACCCCACCCAGCTCAAAGAAAAGAGAACACTATTTTCTAATCCTGGGTGAGTTTGTTTCATTTATGCAGCAATGGCGCCACCTGGTGGCTGCATGGAGAAGTGCCCTGAGGGTAAACCGCCCACAGCAGGGGTTGGAAAAACACTCAAGGGAATCTGACAGAAGATGAGCATCTCTCTCTGGGGCAAAAATGGTTCATTAAACTGTAGCAACCCCAGTATCCACCCCTCATTCACCAGGATCTCATGGTGATGTTAGGAGCTGTCTACCAAGACGCAGGAAAAGTGCACAGGGAAAGTGACACGGTGCCTTACGTGTGGATATCTTGGTCTTCTCTGAAGTTTTTTTTTTTTTTTTTTTTTTTTTCTTTTTTTGAGGTGGAGTCTTGCTCTGTCTCTCAGGCTGGAGTGTAATGGTGTGAGTCCGTGTAACTGCAACTTACGCATCCCGGGTTCAAGCGATTCTCCTGCCTCAGCCTCCTTAGTAGCTAGGATTACAGGCACCTGCCACACCATGCCTGGCCAATTTTTGTATTTTCGGTAGAGATGAGGTTTTGCAATGTTGGCCAGGGTGGTCTCGAACTCCTGGCCTCAAGTGATCCACCTGCCTCAGCCTCCTAAAGTGCTGAAATTACAGTCATGAGCCACCGCACACGGCCTAGTCTCTGATTTTTAGCAACGATGGTGTCAACCTGATCAATTGCCCTGAATTTTCCCATGTTCTTTCTCTCTCCTCTCTTTCTTCCTAATGATAATATGTATGCACTGCACACCAAGCACTCTCTGAGTGCCTTCGATTGTACTTGCTAAGCACCTATTGTTTGCAAGGCCCTGCAATACAAGGTGAAGGCATTAGAAAACGTCCTGGCCCCTAGTCCTGGCAAAAACGATCATACGCATGTGCATTTCATTTTTTTTCAAGTATTCAATTATAATCAAAATGCCACTAACATTTTTCACAAGGCCAGGCACAGTGGCTCATACCTGTAATCTCAGCACTTTGGGAGGCCTAGATGGGTGGATCATTTGAGGTCAGGAGTAGGAGACCAGCCTGGCCAACCTGGTGAAATTCGGTGTCTATTAAAATTCGAAAATGAGCCAGACCCAGTGGCACACGCCTGTAATCCCAGCTCCTCAGGAGGCTGAGGCTGGAGAGCTGTTTGAACCCAGGAGGCGGAGGTTGCGGTGAACTGAGATTGCACCAGTGCACTCCAGCCTGGGTGATGTGGCAAGACTCTGTCTCAATAAAACAAAACATTTTTTACAATTTTTAGAAAGAGGGTCTTGCTCTGTCTCACAGCTGGAATTCAGTGGTGTGATCACAGCTAACTGTAACCTTGAACTCCTGGCCTCAAGCGATTCTCCCGCCACAGCCTCCCAAGTAGTTAGTGCTATAGGTGTGCACTACCAACATGCCCAGTTAATTAAAAAAAAAATTTTTTTTGTACAGATAGGATCTCTCTGGTTGGTATGCTACCCAGGCTAGCCTTGATCTCTTGGCCTCAAGTGATCCTCCCACCTCAGCCTCCATATGCCATTATACCTTACATGTACCTAGTCAGGGCTCATGCCTGTGATCCCAGCACTTTGGGAAGCCAAGATAGGTGGATCACTTGAGGCCAGGAGCTTGAGAGCACCTGGCCAATGTAGTGAAACCTCATCTCTACTAAAACCACAAAAATTAGCTGAGTGTGGTAGTGCCTGTAATCCCAGCTACTAGGGAGGCTGGGGCATGAGAACTGCTTGAACCTGGGAGGCGGAGGTTGCAGTGAGCTCAGATCACGCCACTCCACCTGCCTGGCCAACAGAGACTCTGTCTCAAACAAACAAACATCTAGCCAGGGCTCTGGAAACCATGTCATACAGTATCTGCATGGGAGAAAGAGATCACACCACCTGTTTTTATATAGCCCATGAGCTGCACAATAATGTTTATTGGTTTTATATTTTTAAATACTTGACAAAAATCAGACTGGGCACAGTGGCTCACACCGGCAATCCCAGCACTTTGGGAGGCTGAGGTGGGCAGATCACCTGAGGTCAGGAGTTGGAGACCAGCCTGGTTAACATGGCGAAACCCTATCTCTACTAAAATACAAAAATTAGCCAGGCCTGGTGGCACTCACCTGTAATCCCATGCTATAGTGTAGTGGCACGATCTAGGCTCACTGCAATCTCTGCCTCCTGTGTTCAAGCAATTCTCCTGCCTCAGCCTCCTGAGTAGCTGGGAATACAGGTGTGCACCACCATGCCCACCTAATTTTTTTGTACTTTTAGTAGAGATGGAGTTTCACCATATTGGTGAGGATGGTCTCAATCTCCTGACCTCGTGATCCGCCCACTTCAGCCTCCCAAAGTGCTGGGATTACAGGCATGAGCCGCAGGCCTTTTTTCTTTTTTTTTTGAGACAGGGTCTCACTCTGTGCAGGTGCAGGCTGCGCTGAGTTCTGACTGTACTACTGCACCCAGGCTGGAGTGCAGAGGTGACATCATGGCTCACTGCAGCCTGCACCTTCCCTGGATTCAAACAACCCTCCCCTACTCCCCCAGCTTCCCGAGTAGCTGGCTACAAGAATGTGCCACCATGTCTGGCATTTTGGTATTTTTTGTAGAGACTGGGTCCCCCTATGTTACGCACGCTGGTCTCAAACTCCTGGCTTCAAGCAGTCCTCCTGCCTTAGCCTCCCAAAGTCCAGATATTACAGCTGTGAACTGCTGTACTCAGCCTGTTTCATCCTTACAATGGAATTTTTTTTTTTTTTTGAAGACAGGGTCTCACTCTGTCATCCAGGCTCACTGCATCCAGGTGCGGTTGTGGCTCACAGCAGCCTCCACCTCTCAGGCTCAAGCAGTCCTCCTGCTTCAGCCTCTCAGTAGCTGGGACCACAGGTGCACCACCATGCAAGACTAACTTATTTTTTGTAGAGATAGGCTTTCACCCTCTTGCCCGGGTTGGTCTTAAACAGCTGGGCTCAAGTGATCCTCCAGCCTCAGCCTCCCAAAGTGCTGAGATTACATATGAGAGCTGCCAAGCCCAACCTGTTTTATTTCTTATAGTAGTCACCTGTATTAGAAGACATTCCGCCAGGCGCGGTGGCTCAAGCCTGTAATCCCAGCACTTTGGGAGGCCGAGGTGGGTGGATCACAAGGTCAAGAGATCGAGACCATCCTGGTCAACATGGTGAAACCCCATCTCTACTAAAAATACAAAAAATTAGCTGGGCATGGTGGTGTGTGCCTGTAATCCCAGCTACTCAGGAGGCTGAGGCAGGAGAATTGCCTGAACCCAGGAGGCGGAGGTTGCGGTGAGCCGAGATCACGCCATTGCACTCCAGCCTGGGTAACATGAGTGAAACTCCGTCTAAAAAAAAAAAAAAAAAAAGACATTCCATTGTGTTCAAGACGCTGGCTGACCAAAAACTCAATGGCCATCCCTCTGAGCCTGTTTATAAAGAAGCAGCAAGATCGGTGGTGAGGGGCAAGGGTGCCAGACAGGCCAATCCTCTATCGTGCCCACAGAGAATCCCTTTTTTCTCCAGGGCCTAGGGAGTAGCCAGGTTCCATGTGTTAAATGCAGATCTAAACCATATCAAGCTGGGATTGCGGTACACACTCTCTTCTGAAGAGTAGCTAGGGATTCCAACTTGGTGAGAGGGAGACTGTGGCAGAGCCAGACTAGACAAGGACTAATCACCTGAAAAAGATTGTGATCAAAGGACTTGGTGAGTGCTGGGTGCCGTGGCTCAAGCCTGTAATCCCACCATTTTGGGAGGCTGAGTTGGGTGGATCACTTGAGGCCAGGAGTTCGAGTCCAGCCTGGGCAACATAACAAAACCCTGTCTATACTAAAAATACAAAAATTAGACAGGCATGCTATGCTCCTGTAATCCCAGCTACTTGGGAAGCTGAGGCAGGAGAATCATTTTAACTGGGAAGGCAGAGGTCGAAGTGAGCTGAGATCATGCCACTACATTCCAGTCTGGGAGACAGAGTGAACCTGTGTCTCAGAAAAAGAAAAAGAAAATGGCCTTGGCAGAGTGGTTGGCCTGACAATGCCTTCTCTTGGGTTTCTCCTGGGTAGGGCTCTGTCATGAGGAGGTGCTTTTTTCTCCCTGTTCATGGTCCACATCCAAGAAATTTCTTTTTCTGGGGGTTGGGTGGGGGACAGAACTGGAAACCTTCTTTAGGTGATTTTTTTTTGTTGTTGTTGTTTGTTTTTTTTGAGATGAAATCTCATTGTGTCACCTAGGCTGGAGTGCAGTGGCTCAATCTCAGCTCACTGCAACCTCCTCACTTCTGTTTTCAAGCGATTCCCATGTCTGCGCCTCCTAAGTAGCTGAGATTACATGCATGTGCTACTGCACTGGCTAATTTTTGTATTTTTAATAGAGATGGGTTTTCAAACTCCTGACCTCAAGTGATCTGCCCATTTCGGCCTCCCAGAGTGCTGGAATTATAGGCATGAGCCACCATACCCGGCCCCTTCAGGTGGGTTTTGAGGCTTCACTACAATACTAATTTTCTGTTGCTGCTGCAACAAATTACCGCACACTTAGTGGCTTGAAACAAAACAGATGTATGCCCTTACAGTTCTGAAGGCCAGAACTCTAAAGTCAGTCTTACTGACTTAAGTGGGGAGCAGGGCCAGTGCCTTTGGAGGCTCTGCAGGAGAATCCCTTTCCTGGCCCTGGAGATGGCCTGCAATGCCCAGTTTGTGCTGCCCTTCTTGAATGATTTAAGTTTCCTGCTTCCATTACTACACCTCCCACCACTGTCCATCACCTGCTCTGCCCTTATAAGAATCCGGGTGAGTACACCAGCCCAGCTGGGACAGGCTGGGATAATCTTCCCAGCCAAAGATTCTTAAGTTCATTATATCTGCAAAGCCCCTTTTGCCATACCAGGTCATGTTCACTGGTTCTTGCGATTAGGATATGGGTACCTTGGGGGGTTACTATCAGCCTACTACAGCTAGGCTGCAAAACTATTACACCCTTTTGGTGTTTTAATGATTGAGAGAAAAAGGGTTGGAATTTTTTTGGGGGCGTGGGTTCCTCTTAAACGTGTTATCTTTAAACTCTGGGGTCCATCTTAACCTTGTTTTATTTCTTTTCTTTTTCTTTCTTTTTTTTTTTTCTTTTTTTTTTTTACGTTTTTGATACAGAGGCTTGCTTTATTTCCCAGGCTGGCAGCGGCAAGGTCTCGGCTCACTGTAATGTCTGCCACCTGGGCTCAGGCAACTCTCCCACCTCAGCCTCCTGAGTAGCTGGGACTACAGGTGCCTGCCACCACACCTGACTAAGTTTTGTATTCTCAGTAGAGAAGGGGGTGGAGGGTGGTGGAGGATGGTGGAGGGGGAATGGGGGTTTCCACTCTTTCCCTGAGCACAAAGTGATCTGGCTGCCTCTGCTCGCAAAGTGCTGGGATTACAGTCCTGCACCGCTGCACCTGGCTGCTGTAAAGTCTTATTTCCACACAGCTGAAACATGTTTTTGGAAGTTTGCTAAAGGGCCCCTGGAGACCTCCTGATGGTGGTTTTCCTGTTGTTGTGTTTAATTTGATTGATCTTTTCTGCTTTCCAGAAATTAAAAGGCTAACATGAGGTAGTAAACTTTAAAACTTCTCTTTTCATTTATTTATTTATTTTTTGAGATGGAATCTCACTTTGTCACCCAGGCTGGAGGGCAATGGCATGAACTAGGCTCACTACAACTTTCGCCTCCTTGGTTCAAGTGATTCTCTTGCCTCAGCAACCCAAGTAGCTGGGATTACAGAAGCACACCACTACAACTGGCTGTTTTATATTTTTGGTAGAGATAAGGTTTCAGTATGTGAGCCAGACTGGTCTTGAACTCCTGACCTCAAGTGATCCACTCGCCTCAATCTCCCAAAGTACTGGAATTACAGGTGTGCACCACTGCACCTGCCCTAAAACTTCTCTTGTATTCTCCCATTAAACTATTTCTAAGAACCACCAAAACAGAAAATTTTTTTTGAAAGCAGTAAAATGATATGGACTGTTAGAATGTAAAATACAGGAAATAAGTCATTATATTTTAGTGCTGCTCTGACATAGGGATGTATTATTGAGAATCAATTTTTGCTCAGTTTTCAGAGAATGAGATAATTCTATCACTGATCTATGAAAAGAAGTTGAAGAACTGTTTGAAAGAAAAGGTAGTACGTCTAAATTGGAAAAGTCTAGTAATACTTTGTTCATGAGCATTTACACAATGCAGTTACTGTTCACCATGGGAGTACTGTGGACAAGCCCAGGGCAGCTGGTCAATTGTGCCATTTTTATATGTTTTTCCTTGTAAGGTGCTTTGTAGTGTCTGTTGAAATAATAGAAACATTATTTGTTTCTACATTACTGCAAAGCTAAGAAAATATATTTCTTTAATCTGTTCTGTTACATGCGGTATTTGGTGGGGTGCGGTGGCTCATGCCTGTAATTCCAGCATTTTGGGAGGCTGAGGTAGGCAGATCACCTGAGGTCGGGAGTTTGAGACCAGCCTGACCAACATGGAGAAACCTTGTCTCTACTAAAACTACAAAATTAGCCGGGTGTGGTGGTGCATGCCTGTAATCTTAGCTACTCCGGCGGCTGAGGCAGAAGAATCACTTCAACCCAGGAAGTGAAGATTGTAGTGAGCCGAGATCCTGCCATTGCACTCCAACCTGGGCAACAAGAGCAAAACTCTTTCTCAAAAAAAAAAAAAAAAAAAAAAAGCTATTTACTAAGATGCCCCTGTCGTCCCTACTTTTATCTTGATGCATCACTGAGTTAATGTTAGATTTCAAATTCTTCTTTACCCTTACACTATCCTGTCCTGAAGCTACCTTTATATCATAATGAAAGAAGTTAGCAATTTGTTATTATCATCTATCTGTTGGCATATATCAAATGTTCACCTAAAAATAACAACAACCAGTAGAAACATTATGTATTTTGACATTTCTATTTGGATGACTATTTATTTTGCAACATTATTAGCAAGCTATAAAATTGTATAGTATGCAGAATTTTAACTAAATTGCTTTAAGTGAACATTTAAACATGATAAACCATATTGAAATTATTTATTTTAATATACTTGAACATTTTGTCTTCAATATGAATAATATAACCTACCTCTCAATGAAAATGAAAACCTAGAATCAGAGTAAATTTGCTAACGAATTCAATAACTTTTCCACAATATTTTTAGCTATGTGCTTAAGGTTCTCTTAGTGTTTCTTGCACTTTATAATAGCTTAAGCCTTTTTTCCTAGTTTTTGTAGGTTCTTGTTTGTTTTGAGACAGAGTTCAGCTCTGTCACCAGGCTGGAGTGCAGTGGCACAGTGTTGGCTCAATGCAACCTCCACCTCTCAGGATCAAGTGACTCTCCTGCCTCAGCTTCCTGAGTAGCTGGGACCACAGGTGTGTGCCACCACACCCAGGTAATTTTTGGAATTTTAGCAGAGACAGGGTTTCACCACGTCAGCGAGGATGGTCTTGATTTCTTGATCTTGATTTCTTGCCTTGGCCTCCAAAAGTGCTGGGATTACAGGCATGAGCTGCCACACCTGGCCTTTGTTGGTGCATTTTAAAGGAAAAAAAAAAAAGTCATAACATATGCTACCGGGAAGCATGGACATTGAGGATTTATTTACATATTTATTGCAAAGACCTGGTTCTTAGGAATTGAATTGAATTTTTTTTTTAAACAAATTATTTTCTTAATCTTATCTAAAAGCATAGGCTCTGGGGACACAGCGGGGCCACATCTCTTATCCTGTCTGAGCCTTAATATCATCCTCTTCTGTGGTTATGAGAACTGAAGACCTGTCTCAAAGATCTGATAAGATAGTGAAGTGCTTCACATAATGCCTGGGATATAAATACATAATAAATGCTTCCTCCTCTTGTCTTTATTTATTTATTTATTTATTTTATTTATTTAATTTTTTTTTTTCAGACAGAATTTTGCTCTGTCACCAAAGCTTGAGTGCAGGGGCATGAACTTGGCTCACTGCAACTTCTGCCTCTTAGGTTCAAGCAAATTTGCTGCCTCAGCCTCCCAAGAAGCTGGGATTATAGGCATGCACTACTACATCCAGCTAATTTTTGTGTTTTTAGTAGAGACATGGTTTCACTATGTTGGCCAGGCTGGTTTTGAACTCCTGACCTCAAGTGATTTACCTGCCTCGGTCTGCCAAAGTGCTGGGATTACAGGCATGAGCCACCACACTCGGCATATGTTTTTATAATGTTATTAAATTAGTACTATTCTGAGTAAAAATAACTAGCTATTACTGTTTTATAAATTGACTAAGACAGTCTTATAAATGTCAGTGCTTTTTATAAGGTGAAACAGATTATGCTGTGGGGCTTTTGTTTTGATGGTGATTTATTAGATTGTTTTGTTTGAAGACAATAATGTTCAGTTACTGTGAAATTATCAAAACAATATTCACATTTTGTAATTTTAAAGCAGTCTTAAAGGTGATTGCCTTAAGGAAAGATACTTTTGTTTTGATGTATAAGTGTGATATTCAAGTTTAGTGTACAGCAGAGGACATTAAACCTAAGTCAGCACTAATGTGCACTTGAAACTTTAGTGCAAATACCAATGTGTAGCAAATAGACTTTAACATATAATGCTTGCCAAAAAATGGAGCTGTTCTGATGGGAGACCTTTGGTTATGTTTGATTTTAACACTCCCCATGCTCTTGACTTTTATTTTTCTTTGTTACCTAGGCTGGAGTGCAGTGGCACAATCAGCTCACTGCAATCTCCACTTCTGAGATTCAGGCCATCCTCCCTAGGGACTAGAGGTGAGTGCCACCATACCTGGCTAATTTTTGTATTTTGAGTAGAGATGGGGTCTCCAGCTTCTGACCTAAAGTGATCCACCTGCCTTGGCCTCCCAAAGTGCTGAGGTTACAGGTGTGAGCCACCCTGTCTGGCTAGCTCTTGATTTTTGGGAGCTGTTGTATTATTTTAATCTTTAGTAAATAAATGCTATCTGAAATGTATAGTTCAGAAGAATCTTCTGCTTCCGTTATTTAAAAAATATATATTTTTAAGTCCAATAATGTTACACTGATGTTTGTTTTAAAATTATTACCTCTTCTATTTAGTACTATATGTATTAAATAATATTAGCTAGTATGTTTTTCTGGCTTTATAATGTGGTTCAGATTTCTATAAAAAGTTTAGCTGTTTCTATATTGCCTTGAAGTCATGAAACATTTCTATTTTTCTTTTCTTCTTTCTTTCTTTCTGTTTTTTTTTTTGAACTGGAGTTTCTCGCTTGTTGCCCATGCACTAGCATGATCTCAGTTTGCTGCTTAGAGGGTGATTCACTCAGAGAAGGTGAACCCACTGTTAGTAAAATATGTCTAGTACCAGATGCTTTTTGATCTCCTAATGACCTATCAAACTGCATGTCTTTTGACTTTGTAATATATTCAGTTCCACATTTATTCATTTAAGAATTGAAGACTTTTTATATCCCCATTATGTGCCAAGCACTGGGTGGGACACTAGGTAACAGAGGTGAACAAACCCTGTTCGCAGGATTTCACAGTGGATGTTAGAATTTAGTGCCATTTAGCTTCATTTGATTCCACAGTAGTTCCAAGATTTTCCAAGATGATCCTGTCTTCAAGTGTCCTGTTGATTCAATTTTAGAATGGGTCTCTCTTCACACCTTACTGCTGCCACCCTGCCATCATCTCTTACCTGAATTTATCTGCCATCATCTCTTACCTGGATTATCTCAGTAGTCTTCTAACTGGCTTTTTTGTTTCCATGTTTGCCTTCTTCAGTCTACTCTCTTTCTCTCTCTTTTTTTTCAGACGGAGTCTTGCTTTGTCACCAAGGCTGGAGTACAATGCCATGATCCAGGCTCACTGTAACTTCTGCCTCCTGAGTTCCAGCAACTCTCCTGCCTCAGCCTTCCTAGTAGCTGGGATTACAGGCATGAGCCACCATGCCTGGCTAATTTTTTGCATTTTTATTAGAGACAGGGTTTCATCATGTTGGCCAGGCTGGTCTTGAACTCTTGTCCTCAAATGATCCACCTGCCTTGGCCTCCCAAAGTGTTGGGATTACAGGAGTGAGCCACTGTGCCTGGCCACTCTACTCTCAATACAACAGCTAGTACAATCCTTTCACAGTGGAATTAAGATCATAATTACCTCTCTGTTCAAACCCTCCAGTGGCTTTGTTTTGTACATGACCTGGCCCCTGCCACCTGTCTCACTGTTCTTCCTGCTACCCTCCTGCTCTTACTCCTCTTTATAAACACTGAGCTCATGTTGTTTCCTTTGGCATGCTAGGCAGGCTTGATCCTGTCCTGTCTCTGGGCCTTGCTGTTTGCTCTGCCTGGAACATTCTTCCCCTACTGTCTGCATGGCTCACTCTCACTGCTTTGGCTTGTGGTTCAAAAGTCACTTTATCAAGGGCCTCCAGGCTGCTCTGAGACTTTGATCACTGCTTGCGGAGGTCTGTCCTACAGACCTTATCTTAGCAATGGATGAATGAAATACTCTCTTACATACGGAATACAGTGCAAGAGTTGGGCTAAGGGGCCCTCAGCTACTTTTAGAGGGCGATTGCAGCTAATTGACTACAACTCCTTTTTCCTTCCTGCATTTACTCAGTATAGATTTAATAACAGGTTTTAAGTCAACATGCTTGTAAATAATTAACATGGGTAAAAGAGTGGATTTATGAATCATAAAAACCTTTGGTTCTGAGACCCAGAATAAACACCATTAACTAGTAATTCTTTTTCAACCTCCCCCGAGAGGGCCATCTAGCACAAAGTTTATGTGAGTAAACAGAGTAGAGACAAAGGAATGTGGGGTAAACAGATTTAACTGGGGAAACTTTTATTATCTTAAAGCTCTAAGGTAAGAACTGACTGTCTTCAACCTGGCTCATTAAAACATTTTGGCTTTCCAAAAAGCTTTGATACTATACCTATAACTTCCCTAATATTTCCCTTAATATTTTGGAAGCCACCCTGAGTGAATCCCAACACTGCTCTGCATAAAATATAACCTTGGCTGGGCGCGGCGGCTCAAGTCTGTAATCCCAGCACTTTGGGAGGCCAAGGCGGGTGGATCACGAGGTCAGGAGATCGAGACCATCCTGGTCAACATGATGAAACCCCGCCTCTACTAAAAATAAAAAAAAACTTTAGCTGGGCATGGTGTCACGTGCCTGTAATCCCAGCTACTGAGGAGGTTGAGGCAGGAGAATTGCCTGAACCCAGGAGGCGGAGGTTGCGGTGAGCCGAGATCGCACCATTGCACTCCAGCCTGGGTAACAAGAGTGAAACTCGGTCTCAAAAAAAAAAAAAATAACCTTAATTTATATTTCCTATTTGATTTCTGACTCCCCCTTGTCCTTCACTAAAATGTAAACTCCATAAGGGTAGGGATTTTGTCTGTTTTGTTCTGTTGTATCCCTAAATACCCTAGAAGGTGCTCAGTAAATACTTGTTGGTTGAATGAATAAATCAGCCCATTATTGAATCAGTCAATGTCTTATGTAGAAGGAACATCTCATACCAGTGGTGCATATCTGTATGATAGCTGGCATAGGGAGGGGTGTGGTCAGAATGGCTATGTCTGTGTGGACTAGTTTTGCCTAGCATGATCCCAGCAGGTTCCTATTGGGGTTAAGCCACAGTTTCAGCCATACTAGTATCATTCTTTAATCATAAAGCCAGAGGATGTTAAGATTGGAATTGATCTGGAAGACTATTTGGTCTACCTTTCTTGTGATTTATATGAGAATAACAGAGCCCAGAGAAATAAGTTAATTACTCACAATTGTAAATCTGTAGAGGTCTGCCTGAGATTAGGCTTCTGATATCAGATTCCATAGTCTTTCCTACATGTGTTCCCCCTGGCTGAGACAGTTCGCGGGCTTTCAGATTTGACAGTTTTCCCACCAGTCTCTAAAAAGGAGCTTTTATCTGCGCATTATAGGTTAGCATAGATGAATGATGACCCTAAAATGTGTGGGAAAATCCCAAAGGTTGACCACTGTGAATGGGAACTATCCCAGATGTGTCAGGAGCACCACAGGCATGCTCACTTCTTCACTGGCTAGAGCTGGGTAAGATGGAAAGGAAACCCAAATGAAGACACTTTGCTGCTTCAGTTCTTTTATTGCATGTCACAGTCCAATGTGTCTCCATTTAAAGTCAGATTTTTTGATGAATGGTCACACCAGCTGCAGGCCCTTGGGTCAGAAGTCTTGATATCACCAATTGTTCATTTTCTTGTTGGACTTCCATACTTCAGGCATTTGTGTGTAGCTGGTCAATTGTGAAGTTTTCAGGGTGGTGTAGAACCCCCTCTTTTGGGGACAGTTGGTTCTCCTTGTGCAGCATGTCCTAAAGCTGGCCTGTCTCCATCCTCTTTCTAAGTGTGTGAGGTCTTTTGTTAGGCAGGATAAAGTGAGAGAGGACTCCTAAAGAGGGAGAAAAACTCCAGCATTTGCTGAAACATGTTTGTAAACTGACCAAGATGTAATTGGAATGGCATAAAAAGACTAAAATTTATTTAACTTCTTGCCATCTGGCTTGTGATATATGATGCCTTCAATTGAGTTTAGAAGGAATGTTGATCACAGGTCAAGAGGTGAGATATATGTGTGTGTGTGTGTGTGTGTGTGAGTGTGTGTGTATATATATATATAGATAGATAGATAGATAGAGAGCGAGAGAGAGAGAGAGAGAGAGAGAGAGAGAGAGAGAGAGATGGAGTTTTGCTCTATTGCCTAGTCTGAAGTATAGTGGTGCAATCTCAGCTCACTGCAACCTTGGTTTTTCGGGTTCAAGTGATTCTTCTGCCTCAGCCTCCCAAGTAGCTGGGATCACAGGCATGCACCACCACATCTGGCTAATTTATGTATTTTTAGTAGAGACCGGGTTCATCAAGTTGATCAGGCTTTTCTCGAACTCCTGACCTCATGTGACCCACCCACCTTGGCCTCCCAAAATGCTGGGATGATAGGTGTGAGCCACCACACCTGGTCGGATAATTGAGTTTCTTATTATATCTGGGTTTTTGCAGAATTTTAGTGACTAAAGAATGTACACTAGTGTTAATTTTGTTTTTCTTTATGAAAGAAGTAATTTACTTTTTATATAATTACTTGCCAGTCATTGGAAGGAAAAGTCCGAGTTTTTGTCCACAATGATAGGAATTATTGTTACATTACAGGATGACTCTGTGAATGCCTTTAGGAAAAATCCCTAGTCACATCTTGACCATTTTACTAGCTGTGAGACTGCCATTGTACTGGTTACTGTAAAATTTCTTGGTTTTCTTTCTAGACCTGAACTAGTTATTTGCTACTTCCCTCCTGGAATGGCTAGTAAAATAAACACTAAAGGTAAGAGATTACATGTACTTCTTACTATATTTTACTACATTAAGACATTCTTTATCAGCATTTCTGAAATCATACAGAATCATTGCCCAATGTCTTTGTGGGACTTGCAGTTAGTTTCTTGGCTTTTTAAGGTATTTTATTTAATGGACCTTTTTTTCTTTTTCTTTCTTTCTTTTTTTTAATTTGCTAAAAGTGTCACATGTGCAATTCCACTTCATTTATATTTCCAAGGCTTTGTTGAGCCCCTTGTGGAGGATTACACTAACAAGTTTAATTCTGCAGGTTTCTTTGAAAATCACCAAATGGTATGAGTTTTATACTCTGCTCTTTTTTTTTTTTTTTGAGACGGAGTTTCACTCTTGTTACCCAGGCTGGAGTGCAATGGCGTGATCTCGGCTCACCGCAACCTCCGCCTCCTGGGTTCAGGCAATTCTCCTGCCTCAGCCTCCTGAGTAGCTGGGATTACAGGCATGCGCCACCATGCTCAGCTAATTTTTTGTATTTTTAATAGAGACGGGGTTTCACCATGTTGACCAGGATGGTCTCGATCTCTTGACCTCGTGATCCACCCGCCTCAGCCTCCCAAAGTGCTGGGATTACAGGCTTGAGCCACCGCGCCCGGCCTACTCTGCTCTTATAAAGCATCTTCTTCTGTATTTTTCTACAATATACTAAAGTAATTCTGTGCTTATTTAACAGCTTTGCAGTCCCCTAAAAGACCATGAAGCCCTGAGAGTAATGTAAAGATTCCTGAAATTGAGATCACCATGGAAAATAGGGGCCAGTCTTTGGCATGTTTCTGTTGATTCTCCAGTTTATTAGCTTTGTCAGTTCACTAGCTATATGTTTATACAGATGAAGTTAACCAGGCTAATTTCACATGTGCACAGCTGCCTGTGATAAAGCTAAATTTCTGAATGTTTTTAATTGATGTTTTGAAAATCGTTAACAGAAAATAAATAACATGAATCACCTTACAAACTGCACTAAAAAAAAATCCCTAAAATGCTTTTTCTTTATTACAACAAATAAGGATGCTGAGGGTCACGTGGAACGTTTCTTCATCTTTTGTCCTCTTTGTTTTTTCTGTTCTTTTAAGGAAAGAAAGTTGAGGGGTAGTTTAAACAGCAGTGCCTAGAATGAAAGCATTTCCTACAACACCCTCTAATGTATTTCCTTCTCTCCTTGCTTATGCGGTCTGCTCATAAGAGGGAGACATGACAGGAGATCCCTGTCATGTCTCCATCCAAGCAGGACATATATAAGTAAAGAAAATGCAGTGTGAGCCCTGCCTGCAGCCATGGTCAAGAAAAGGGAGAGGCTTTTTTTTTTTTTTTTTAACCCTAGCAGAATTTTGCATAAGTCTCTTGGTTTTAAAAAAGATGAATTTATCATAATAAAATAAAGTACAAACTCTGAGACCAAAGTGATAGAATTTTAATCTGCATTCTGCCACTTAGGAAAATTCTTTAAGTTCTCTGTCCTTTAGGTTGCACACCTGTTAAATGAGAAAAGGAAAATAACATTTGACTCATGGTTTTCAAAAATCGAGATGTTAAATTTCAAAAATCGAGATGTTAAATTATAAGCACTGCTGGGTGCAGTGCTTATAATTAAAATCTCATGCTTATAATTCCAGCACTTTGGGAGGCTGAGGAGTGTGGATCATGAAGTCAAGAGATCTACATCCTCCTGACCAACATGGCAAAACCCCGTCTCTACCTAAAATAAAAAATTAGCTAGGCATGGTGGCATGTGCCTGTAATCCCAGCTACTCAGAAGGCTGAGGCAGAAGAATCACTTGAGACTGGGAGGTGGAGGTTGCAATGAGTCAAAATCACGCCACTGCATTCCAGCCTGGGTGATGGAGCAAGACTCCATCTGAAAAACAAACAAACAAATTGAGATGTTATTTCTTTTGTTTTTTCTTTTTTTCTGAGATGGAGTTTCACTCTTGTTGCCCAGGCTGGAGTGCAGTGGCGCTATGTTGGTTCACTGCAAGCTCCACGTCCCGAGTTCAAGAGATTCACTACCTCCGCCTCCCAGGTAGCTGGGATTACAGGCATGCACCATCAAACCCAGCTAATTTTTGTATTTTTAGTAGAGATGAGGTTTTGCCATGTTGTCTATGCTGGTCTCAAACTCCTGCCCTCTGGTGATTTGCCCACCTTGGACTCCCAAAGTGCTGGGATTACAGGCATGAGCCACTTCACCTGGCTGAGATGTTATTTCTTTATTAAACAGCTGCTATCATTTCAGACCACTTGATATTTAGGCGCTTAAGAATTTTTCACTGGAAGGCATGTAAAGAAGGATGATGAGCATTTGTAAAGGATTTAGGATTTATCATTTGACTGCATGACTGACCCCCAGAGCTGGCATTTTAGTAAGAAATTTTTCAGAAGCCAATTAATTAGCTAGCAACTGAGGCAAACCAGCCACTACCCTCACCATTCAGTGCTCTTTTTTCCTCTGTTTCTCCTCAAACTTGGTTACTCTCACAAATCAATTTTAAAAACTTGCATTTCTTTCCTTTTCTTTTCAGAGAGAGGGACTTGCTCTGTCACTCAGGCTGCATTGCAGTGGTGTGATATGGCTTGCTGTAGCTTCATTCTTCTGGGCTCAAGCAGTACCCCCATCTCAGCCTCTTAAGTAGCTAGGGCTACAGACATACACCATCACACAGAGGTAAATTTTTTATTTATTGTTGTAGAGATGGGGTCATGCTATGTTGCCTAGGATGGTCTTGAACTACTGGAATCAAGTGTTTCTCCTGCCTCTGCCTCCCAAAGTGCTGGGATTATAGGCAGGTATGAGCCACCTATGCCTGGCCACCAATATATATATATGTATTTTTAAATAACACCTTTATTGAAATGCACTTCACATACCATACAATTTATTAAAGTATGCAATTCGGTGGTATTTAGAATATTCATGGAGCTGTGCACCTATTACCCCAATCAATTTTCGAAGCTTTTATTACCATATAGAGAAATCCACATTTCTTTATAACTAGCTTCTACTCCCCCTATAACCTTATGCTCCCATAGGCAACCACTGATCTATATTCTGTCACTATAGAGTTGCCTAATCTGGACCACTTATATAAACAGGATTGTGTAATGTGTGATCTTTTGTGGCTGGCTTTTTTTTTTTTCACTTTAGCACAATGTTTACAGAGTTCTTTCATGTCATAGCATGTGTCAGTATTTGATTTCCTCTATGGATGAATAATATTCCGTGGTAGAGACACACCACATTTTGTTTATCTATTTATCAGCCAACCTGCTGCCTCTCCTTCCCCAGGTTGTCTTTCTACTCGGGACATGCCTCCTTTGGGATGTACTGCGTGGTGTTCCTGGTGGTGAGTCCGTTTTTCTGGGGCTCGCCCGTCAAGTCACTCCCTTCCCTGGACCTCGGTTTTTCCAGCTGTAAAATGGGTGGGTCGTGGTGGTGATGGAGGCGCTCACTGACTTGTTTGTAAAAAAAACAGGAGGCCCTCGGCTGGCTGGTTTTATGCCCTCGGCCTCGGAGCTGCCATCTGTGCAGTTGGCGTGGGGGTGCCTGGCAGGGCACAGGCTGAGGCGCCCTCTCCTGTCCCAGCGCTACATGCAGGCGCGGCTCTGCTGGAAGTGGACACAGCTGCTGCGGCCCACGGCCCAGTTCTTCCTGGTGGCCTTTGCCCTCTATGTGGGCTACACCCGCATGTCTGATCACTGGAGTGACGTCCTTGCTGGTCTCCTGCAGGGGGCGCTGGTGGCTGGCCTCACTGTGAGCTTCTGACTCTCACTCACCTCCTGTGCTGTTCAGAGACCACTCCCTGCCCAACTCTGGTCCTTCCCTGCACACTCTTGCCCCACGGAGTCCTCCCCTGTGACCCCTTCTTCCAACCCTGGTCCTTCCCTGGGACCCCTCCTTCCCCCGGTTTCTCCCCTGGGACCCGTACCCCAAACTCCAGTTCTTCCCTGGACCCCTCCTTCACCCCCAGATCCTTCCCTGGGATTCCTTCCCCCAATCCCAGTTCTTCCCTGGACTCCTCCGTTCTCTCCATTTCTCCCCTGGGACCTCTTCCCCCAATGCCCATCCTTCCCTGGGACCCCTTTTTCCCCTCGTTTCTCCTCTGGGATCCTCCAACCCCAGTCCATCCCAGGATACTTCCCCCCCTACATCCTCCCCTGGCACCCCTTCCCCCAACCCCAGTTCTTCCCTGGACCCAGTTCTCCCCATTTCTCTCCTGGGACCCTTTTCCCCAACCCCAGTCCATTCATGGAACCCCTCCTTCCCCCATTCCTCCCCGGGACCCCTTCCCTCAACCCCAATCCTTTCTGGGGGCCCCTCCCTTCCCCCCATTTCTCCCCTGGGACCCCTCTCCCCAAACCCAGTCCTTCCCTGGACACCTTCTTTCCCCATTTCCTTCCCTGGGTCTCCTGCCTGTACGCCGCAGTCCCTCCCTGGGCCTGTCAGTGCCCCAGTGCTCTCCACTGGTCCTCCACTAAGAGGGCTCTCTTCCCCCCACAGGCACTCTTCCTCTCATTGCCCACCTGGGACCCTGTTCCTCCCCCTCCTGCCCATGCCCATGTCTCTGGTGCCTGTCCAGCCCCTGCCCAGTCTCACCTTCCTCCACTCTGCCAGGTCCGCTACATCTCAGTCTTCTTCAAAGCCCAACCCCCACAGCACTGCCAGAAGTAGGAGGAGCTGGAAAGGAAGCCCAGTCTGTCACTGAGAGTGGCCCTGGGCGAGGCTGACCATAACCACTCTGGGTACCCACACTCCTCCTCCTGAGGCTGAATGCCACCCAGGCAGGGAGTGGCTGTGAGTCCAGCTGAGGCCGGTCCCCCAGGTGGTCCCTCTGGCCCTGGGTAGGCACTGAGGGCCCCGGATGGGCTCCAGGAACCCTGGACTGATGGGAGCAGTGAGCAGGCTCTGCTGCCCCTGCCCTGCACTGGACAAGGGGTCTGGAGAGGCCTAGGTAGCCCTGAGCATTTGGAGGGGGACCTGTTCCCGTAGCTCCCCAATATCCCCATTCTTTTATGGGGTTAAGGAAGGGACTGTTTTGTAAAATGTAACGTACATGTAGTTTTTAGTAAAATAGGGCATTGGTTTGACGAGTAGTCTCAGTGCCTCTGTTCCTTACGGCCGTTCTTGGACGGTGTTCCTCCCGTCAGAGGGCTCCTCGGAGCTCAGGCGTCAGGCCGCCTTACCCGCTGTGACAGTGGAGGGCAGCAGCCAAGCCCGCCCCTTTGTGTTTCTCCGTGCACGGCGCTGGGGTCCAGGGTCTGATGGGTCAGCACACCCCTCCCCTCTGCTCATGTCCACCCCGTGTACCTGGGGGCCACGCTTCTGAAATGGGTCATTCAGGGGCTGGTTTCCCTGAAGTGATGGCAGAACGCACAAAGCTTACTTTTTCAACAGGTAGGTAAAGGGTACATTTGTTTTTTTGTACAGGAGGTAACTTAAGTGTCTACTGATGTTTTGTTTGCACCTGGAACCTCTCTTATTCCCTCACCCTGCAGGGTGTTCCTATCAGGCCTTAGCCTACGGGAAGGGTGGTGTAGCCCTGGGGGCAAAAGTGCAGCCTGGAGCCCCACCCAAGGGGCTGGAATGGAGACCTGCCCTTGGCGGATGGGAAGGAAGGTGACGCAGACCCTACGGAACTCCAGCTGAACGTCAGGGACTTGCCTCCCTGCAGGTGTCAGACGGGATCCTGGCCCGGAAAGTCACACCGAAGCCTCCCAGGTATCCTAGGGTGTCCCAGCAGGCAGTGACGCCGGAGGACTAAGGAGGCTGTGTCTGGGCTCAGAATGTATCTCTGGCAGTGGGTGGGAGAGAGGTTCCCAGCCAGATCCCACGGGGAGAGTCACTGCATCAGGAGCAAATGGGAATGACCCAGGTGCCCTGACAGCAGCTGACACCTCCGTTTCCTCCCAGGCGCAATGGCCTTGAAAGCCAGGACCACAGTGAGGGTTGAGCACGAGTCTGTGGGAGCAGCTGCAGTGCACAGGACTCCAGTGTGGTCTGCTGGGGTCAGGTGGCCTTGTTGGGATGAGCAGTGAAGACTGAGGAGCAGAGGAAGTTCGGAGTGAGGGAGAGGATGTGGCTGAGTCTGGCTGCTGGCCTCGGCTCGGGGAGTCTCAGTGCTTCAGAAAGAGCATGTGCACCCCACAGCTGTGAGAGTGTAGAGAAAGAAAGGGCTGCGCTGACCAGCACCATCCGCAGAGGGTCCTTAGGAGCCAGGAGGGCCCAGCTTTGGGAGTCGGTGGCCTGTCTCCCCGTTTGGGTGCTGCCCAGCTGGGCTACACACGCACTGCTCTGCATCTGTTAGGAAAAGCCGGGACGCAGGGTGTCAGGCTCGGAAATTCTCACAGGTTCCCAGTACCAAGATGGCAGGCAGGGCAGCAGTTAGGACACATTTCTCCACCCACGCCAAGCTCTGGGGAAGCCCTCATGCATAATTTTGGGTTTCATGGAAAAAAACAGTATTTTCTCTCGTTGTACGAGGAGGATATTTTTTTTTTCTGTTGTTTCGCACAAGAAACTGAGATTCTTAGCCATGTAAATATCATTTCCCATGGCTGTGTCCTCGTGGCCCGGCATTTCTCCCACCTTCTGAGGTTAATTGGTTTTTGAAGACCTCCTCCTGGCTGGGCACAGTGACTCACGCCTGTAATTCCATCACATTGGGAGGCCGAGGCGGTTGGATCACAAGGTCAGGAGATTGAGACCATCCTGGCCAACATGATGAAACCCTGTCTCTACTAAAAATGCAAAGCTTAACCTGGCATGGTGGTGGATGCCTGTAATCCCAGCTATTTGGGAGGCTGAGGCAGGAGAATCGCTCAAACCCAGGAGGCAGAGGTTGTAGCAAGCTGAGATTACGCCACTCGTGTCAGCTACCATATGTTTTTCTGGTTTTGTAGGCAAGCATACATACTTTGTTTTTTAGACACAGGGTCTCATTCTGTCACCCAGGCTGGAGTGCAGTGGTGCAGATACTGCTCACTGCAGCCTCGACCTCCCAGGCTCAAGTGATGCTCCTGCCTCAGCCTCCTGAGTAGCTGGGACGACAGCGCCCACCACCACACCCCACTTTCATGCTTACTTTTTTTTATAGGTGCATACTGAAGTATTTAGGAGTGAAATTTTGTGAGATCTGCAAATTGCAATATTTCATATTATAAAAACATGAAGCAGACATCGCAACATGTTAGTAATGGTTAAACCTGTTTTGTGTATGTGGGCATCATTATGCCACTCTCTGGACTGCATTTTGAAAAATTTTAAGTCAAAAAAGGAAAACTGTACCTGAGAAAATTTTCTTAAGTTCAAAATGTCATTACCTTTACTTTTAGTGAGACAATATTTCTTCTTTTTATTTTTATTTTCCTTTTTTTGAAGAGTGTTGACCTGTTGCCCAGCCTAGTGTGCGGTGGTGTGATATTGGCTCACTGTAACCTCCGTTTCCTGGGTTCAAGCGATTCTCCTGCCTCAGCCTCCCAAGTAACTGGAATTACAGGTGCCCTCCACCACGCCCAGCTAATTTTTGTATTTTTAGTAGAGATGCCATTTCACCATGTTCGCCATGCTGGTCTCGAACTCCTGACCTAAGATGATCCACCCCCATCAGCCTCCCAAAGCGCTGGGATTACAGGTGTGAGCCACCACACCTGGCTATTTATTTCTCAACTGAATTTCTGTTTGAATTGAAACAACATAAAATCCTAATTTCGATAACATTGTTTACATTTTTTACGTTAGTTGCTAGAACACGATGCGAGAAGGCAGCGTTTCCTCAACCTGACCCGGCAGTGGTGTGGTGTGAGGCATTCTGGACAGCATTGGGGGTGGGGATTTGGGGACGTGTGAGCCCCCGGGCTGGCTCAGCAGTGCAGTCTGGGCCTTTTCCCAGAGGCTTCTTAGCCCCAAGCCTGATTGCCCACCCCTAGTCTCCTCAACAGTGAGAGGCATATTGTCCTGCTGTGTAGAGAATTTTAGTTCTTCTGCCTGCTGCCACATATTTTCAGGAGCTGGATAGCTCCCAGGTCCCATCCCCCGTCTCAGAAATGACTTCTCAAGTCATACCCTGCCGCAGCATTTTCTTAGCCTGTTTTGTTGTTCTTTATTTGTTTTGAGATAGGGTTCCGCTCTTCTTGCCCAGGCTGAAGTGCAGTGGCACAACCTCTGCTCACTGCAACCTCTGCCATCTGGATTCAAGCAATTCTCCTGCCTCAGCCTCCCGAGTGGCTGGGATTACAGGCATGCACCACCACGCCTGGGTAATTTTTGTATTTTTAGTAGAGATGGGCATCCACCATGCCCAGCCTACTATCGGCATATTTTCTGTGGTTGAGTATCTGTTCAGATGTTTACCCAGTTTTAAAATCACGTATGTATTTTGTAAATATCTTCTCACATCTGTCTTGTCTTTTTGTTCTCTGATTACAGTTTTTCACAGTAGAATACTTAGTTTATAAAGCCTGTTATCAATATTTTCATGAATTGGTGTTTAATGTTGTGTGTTAAAACTCAAAACCAAACTCATCGTCACATAGAGTTTCTTTTAGATTTTTTATAGTTTTGCATTTCAAATTACAGTCTCTGGACTATTTTGAGTAGGTTTTTGATTTTCTTATTTTGTGTATATATTCATTTCATTCTACATGGCTTCCAAAGTCTTCCATCACCATTTTGGTAAGGATATGGCTACAGTGGGCTTCATTTTGGTTTGAATTTCCAAAATTATTATACTGAATAAACTCAATATTGAATTTTGTAGGTATTTCAGGACAGGAAGGCGGGGGTGAATGTCTGCCAAGAAACTGAGCAAGAGCGTCTGTGCTGAGCTCTGGCGCCACCAGAGGGCACGCGAACCCACTCCTCACCAACTTTCCTCTGAGGTGACAGAAGCAGCTAGGAGCTTCGACTTTCTCAGGGCAGCAGGAGGGTCGTGTCAACTAGGTGTTGTTCATTGGTGAGTAAACAGCTTCTTTTCCATGGCCCTGAGTGCAGAGAAGAGAGCCTTTAGAGTACTCAGCAAAGGAAGAAATTCATCTAGAAAAATGAAATCCCCAAATCCCATCCTTATGACTATACCCTGATGTCATTGTCAACGTCTCAGACACAGTGGCTGCTAAGATATGTTCTCACAGTGACCTCTACTACAATAATCACACCGTGCCCTAACACCAATATAATATCCACACGATACGGTGCCCTGATGCTAATGTAATATCTGCACTGCTCTCCAATACCAATATAATATGTACACCATGCCCTAACACTAATACCCACACCGTGTTGTAACACTAATGTATCCACACAGTAGTCTCTAATACTAATAAGTATAATAATATCTACTAAGTGGAGTCTGTTGACATTGAGGCTTTTATAAGCATTCACAGCTTTGGATGAAGTGTAGCCTCTACAGTGGATTTTGGTGATGTCTCTGCTTTTCTGGCATAGTATTGATATAGTTGTTTTAAAAAGTAATTTACTTTTTAGTAATGTCATACTTCTAGGAAGCTTCCAGTAGCAGTGCAAAATATAACCTGTTTCTTTTCTTAGAGTCCCCAGCAGTTATTGCTGTAGCAGATTTGCAGCTTCCCACAAAGTACTCCGGCATATTTTACCCAAATCACGGACACTCTCCCAGGTTACCACCACAGAACCCCTAGATCAGGAAACCAGCATGGTTCCTAGGTGATAATTCAGTTCACGAACTCATTTCACTTTTACCTCCTGCCCCACCTGGGAGTATAATGTGTTTTTTCCTTCTGATCCAGTTTTCCTGGCACTGTTCCCAAGACTTTCCTGCATATTTATGATCTTGACACATTTAAAGAGCATACAGGTTTTTGTTTGAACACTGGTTTTCAGGTCTTTGTGGTACATACCTAGGAATGGAATCACTGTCATACAGTAAATCTATTTGTAACCATTTGAAGAAACTCCAAACTATTTGACATATATGCTGCACCATTTCATATTGTCATAGCAGTGTTTAATAGTTTGAGTTTCCGCACATCTTTGTCAACACTTGTTTGTTTTTAGAATGGCTATTCTAGTGTGAGTTAAGGGGTATCTCTTTCTGGTTTGAATTATGACTAATGATGCTAAGCATCTCTCAAGTGCTTGCTGGTGAAGTGTGTATTAAAGTGCTTCGTTAGTTTTTAGATTGGATTGTCTTTGTTGTTGAATTGTAGATGTTATTTATACATTCTGGATAACAGACACTTATGAAGAATCTACTGTGCAGAGTTTTTCTTCCAATCTGTGGGTTATTGGAACATAATAAGCATTTGTGTGTGGTCTCTGCCCCAATGTCCTGAGGCAGAGAGCTAAGCCTTTGAAATGTATGAAATGATGTGTCTGTGTGTGCTAATGAGTTGACTGATGGCTGGGGGCACCTGGACAGCCTCAGTGGGGCTGGTTGCCAAAGAAACCAACCTTGCCATTAGAGGATTTGAAATTTCAGCCTCCCTACAGTCTCTGTGAAAGTTAGAGGTGCTGATGGTTGAGCTGAATACCTAAAGGCGCTGTTGGGAACATGCTAACACAGTGGTCCCAAGCTTTTTGACACCAGGGACTGGTTTTCTGGAAGACAGTTTTTCTATGGCCTGGGGTGGGGTGCATGGATTTGGGATGGTTCAAACACATTATGTTTATTGTACATTTATTATTATTACACTGTAATATGAAAAGAAATAATGATTTCAGATTGTCTTCCTGCAACTAGACAGTCCCATTTGGTGGTGATGGGAGACAGTGACAGATCATCAAACATTAGATTCTCATAAGGAGCATACAGCCCAGATCCCTCGCATGCGCAGTTCACAATAGGGTTCATGCTTCTATGGGAATCTAATGCTGCTGCTGATCTGACAGGAGGCAGAGTTCAAGCAGTGGTGCATGTGATGGGGAGTGGCTATAAACACAGGTGACACAATGCTTGCCTGTCCTCCTCTCACCTCCTGCTGTATGGTCCAGTTCCTGAGAGGCTGCAGACTGCTACCAGTCTGTGAGCCTGGGGTTCAGGACTCCTGCTCTAACAGACAAGGTCCTTGCCCTCATGTAGAAAGCCCAGATGATAACATGACAACATTTTGGTCAAGCTAGAAAAAAGCATCATTGCAAGCCGGGCACGGTGACTCATGCCTGTAATCCCAGCACTTTGGGAGGCCGAGATGGGTGGATCAAGAGTTGGAGACCAGCCTGGCCAACATGGTGAAACCCTGTTTCTACTAAAATACAAGTATTCGACAGGTGTGATAGTATGTACGATAATCCCAGCTACTCAGGAGGCTGAGGCAGGAGAATCACTTGAACCCAGGAGGTGGAAGTTGCAGTAAGCCAAGATCATGACACCGCACTCCAGCCTGTGCTACAGAGTGAGATTCCATCTCAGAAAAAAAAAAAAAAGAAAGAAAGGAAAACAGAAAATAGCATAATTGCAGGCATTATTGTATGATGAGACTCTCCAAATTCAAGTTACCTGGGCTTGCCCCTCCACCCTATCACTTTGTTACCCCACGGACCAAGCCACCCTCTCCCTTGTTGTCCTGAAGAACCTGGGCAAACTGTGTACCTGAAAAACACTCACCTCGTGGTAAAAAGCCTAGCCTATGGCATTGGACTGCCCAGGTCCAAATCCCAGCCCCAGCACTGACTAGCTGGTTGATCCTGACAAGTAGATCATCTCTCTCAGCCTCGGTGTTTCCATCTGCAAAATGGGCATATCAATCATCACAGCAGCTGATTGTGAGAGTGGATTTAATGGATCTGGGCTGAGTCATGAGAGCTTTGATTTTAGAAAATCTTTCAGGAGATTCTAACTATGTGTTAAGGATCAAGAACCACTAATCTTCGCTTGTCACAGTGAAATATTTATTACTGATTATAATGGTTATAATAATTATTATAGTTATATAATTTAAAGTAAACATATATTCTAATAAGTATTTACTATTGTTTGAGATGGAGTCTCACTTTGTCTTCAGGCTGGAGTGCAGTGAGTGGCACAATCTTGGCTCACTGCAACCTCCCAGATTCAAGCAATTCTCCTGCCTTGGCCTCTTGACTAGCTGTGATTACAGGCACCCGCCACCACACCTGGCTAATTTTCATACTTTTTGATAGAGATGGGGTTTTGCCATGTTGGCCATACTGGTCTGAAACCCCTGACCTCAAGGGATCCACCCACCTTGGCTTCCCAAAGTGCTGGGATTACAGGCGTGAGACACCATGCCCGGCCGCAGTGAAATTAATAATACCCCCTCCACTCTCCGGGAAGACTGGGCTTAGATGATAATTTATATCAGAAATTCACTAACTTTTTCATAAATGACAAGGTTGTGCATATCTTAGGCTAGTGGGCAAGACAGTTTCCGTCACAACTGCTGAAAACATGAAATATAGAAATGAATGGATTTAGCTGTGTTCCTATAAAACTTTATTGAAAAGAGTAGAGAGTAGGCAGGATTTGGTGTCTGGGCCATGGTTTGCCTTCCCCCGGATTGTTAGCCATGGGACATGGAAAGAACAAGACCCCTGCAGGGTCACACACAAGCCAGTGAGTAGCAGGACGGTTTGTTCAGTGGGAGAGATTTCCTGCTGTAGCTTCTGCCCCTGGCCTCTCCAGTGCAGAGGCTGGCCAGGTCAGGGGGCTCCTGTAACTGGCCTCTTGTGCCCCGCAGCTGCCAGGTAGGATTGCATCATGATAGACAGAGCCACCTTCACCTGGGTCCAGGAAAGCCCTCCCTGCCTCCACAGGTACAGAATGACACCCATGGAAATCAGCCTCATGTTCTTAGGGAGAAGTTGCATGGGGCTCCTGCCACCTTCCACCTGAGGGGTGGTGCAGGTTTCCAGCCTGGGATGGGAGGGTGGGTTAGGTTGACCCTGGGCTCTGCTGGAAAGATTCCCAGGATGCTCCTGTACCTCCTGCAGGTGGGGACCTGTACAGCATAGACCTGCACCTCCTGCAGATGGGGACAATGTCATCTGAGTGTCCCACATCAGGGAAGACACCCCTCTGCTCCCAGGCTGGTCAAGATGTTGCAAAGGTGAGGCTGGCTGAGGAGCTCCATGGTTCAGCCTCATCAGCTTTGCTAAATTCTGTTCCACATATGTCAGTCCCAGATCATTATCATCTATAGCCCCCAACTCATGGCTTGGTCTTTGTGGCCAAAAATCTCAGCGAGCCCTGAAACTCTACAAGAAGGGAGAGAATATGTCCTGGCAGTGTTTGTATTGGTTGTCATTCACTCACTTCATTGATGGAGCACTAGCTATGGGCCATACTCTGTTCTACGTACTGGGGACTGGGTGAAAGAAACAGACAAGGGCACAGCTCTCTTGGGGTGACATACTGATAGACGTGAGGCCCAAAAAGGAATCCAGGGCAGGGGGACAGAGCACGATGGCATGACTAGTGAGGAAAGTCTTGGCATTCAAGCCGAGATCATAAGGAAAGACAGTGAGCTGTGCAGGTGTCTGGGAGAAGAGGTTTTTTTTGGAAACAGAATCTTGCTCTGTCACCCAGGCTGGGGTGCAATGGCATGATCTCAGCTCACTGCAACTTCCACCTCCTGGGTTCAAGCGATTCTCTTGCCTCAGGCTCCCAAGTAGCTGGGATTACAGGCACACACCACCACATCCAGCTCACTTTTGTATTTTGAGTAGAGATGGGGTTTCACTATGTTGGCCGTGCTGGTCCCCAACTCCCAATCTCAAGTGATCCACCTGCCTCATCTCCCAAAGTGTTGGGATTACAGGCATGAGCCACCATGGCTGGCATGGGAGAGAGCCTTCTAGGCAGTGGGAACGGCATATGCAAAGGTCCTTGGTCAGGACTATGCCTGGACTTGGGTTTTCCGACCTCAGCATGGTTGATATTTTGGGCTGAAACTTCATTGTTCGGTTCTGTCCTGTGCATTGTGGGATGTTTAGGAGACCCCCAGTCTGCCCACTAGATGCCAGCAGCACCCTTTACCGGTTGTGACATCCAAAAATATCTCTAGATCTTGCCAAATGATTCTTGGGGGATACAGTCTTCCCCAGTTGAGAACAGCTGACCTATTGTGTTTAAGGAAACAGCAAGGAGGTCAGTGTGGCCAAGAAAGAGCAGCTGGGGCACAGAGTGGAAGGAGCTGGGACGTCGTTCATGATCGTCAGGACTTTAGCTTTGATGCTGAGTGAAATGGGAGTGCTGACAGCTTTAGCTGGGAAGTGTTAAGAGCTGACTTGGGTTTTTTTTTTTGTTTGTTTGTTTTTTGAGATGGAGTCTCGCTCTGTTGCCAGGCTGGAATGAAGTGGTATGATCTCAGCTCACTGGAACCTCCACCTCCCGGTTCAAGCAATTTTCCTGCCTCAACCTCCTAAGTAGCTGGGATTACAGGCATCCGCCACCATGCCCAGCTAATTTTTGTATTTATAGTAGAAACGAAGTTTCTCCATATTGGTCAGGCTGGTCCTGGACTCCCAATCTCAGGTAATTCGCCCACCACAGCCTACCAAAGTGCTGCGATTACAGGCGTGAGCCACTGCCGACTTGGGTTTTAACAAATCCCTCTGGTCACGGGGTGGAGGGTGGGCTGTGGGACATAGACAGGAGTAGGGCGGGACTTAGAGCAGGGGCAGACAGGAGAGGAAAGAGCCTACTCATTGCAAGAGCCAAGGTAGGAGGCCAGACTGGTGAAACCTTTAGACGGCAGCTAACTCTGTGTGCACGTGGGTGGACGTGCATGCATGTGTGTGCATGATGTGAGTGTGTGCACACATGTATGCGTGTGAGCATGGATTGCTTGCGTATATGCATGTGCTTGTGTGTGTGGATGTGTGCCCACATTGTGTGTGTTGCTGTGCATGTTAGCATGCCTGTATGAGTGTGCAAATGTACATGCATGTGTGCATGCATTGTGTGTGTGCATGAGTGTTCACATGCACAGATGTGCACACGATGGTTGCTCAAATAGCCAGACAAGGACTGGGAAAAGAACAGTCCCACAGGTGCTTTTAGACTCCTGGAGCAGGAAAGCTTGGCTCCATCTGAGGCTCACCCTTCCTCAAAGTTGGAGGCTGGGCCCTAACCAAGGTCATGTCTCGTTTCTTGTATTGAAAGAATAAACCTCACCATGCCCCAGGGCTGTTTCCTGGCTGTAGTCGGTCCAGTGGGAATGCAGAAATCCTCCCTGCTGTCCTTCCTCTTTGGGTAGCTGTTCAAGGTGGAGGGGTTCATGAGCATCAAAGTGAGGCCACCTCCTGCCTGTCTGCTAGGATGTCCCCATCATCCTGAAAGTCCCCCTTCCTCGCTGCCTTTCCACCCCTTCCCATCCCAGCCAAGCTCACTTTCATTCATTCTCTCCACCACCCACACACCGAGAGCCCAGCTCCCACTGCTCCTCAAAACCCATCATACCACTGTTCCATCATCCTTCTGTGACCAAAGTAAGTTGTGTTTTAGTGTTTGGTGGCCTACATGCTCCACGAGGCCTGGGTGCAGAACACCTCTGTGGTGGAGAAAGTGTGCTGAGGCAGGAGTTGGACCCAGCCTGGCTGGAGAGAGTCCTAGAGGCCTGTGCCCTGAGGCCAGATGTGGACAGCTTCCCTGCAGGAGTCCACACTTCAATTGGAGAGCAGGTAAGAGTCTCGGGGTCTTTTGGGTCAGGGAGTCATTGCAGTTGGGGGTCATTTTGGTCCCTGACTCATCATGGATGGTATGATGGAGAAATACAGGAAGTGGTCACGGAAGTGGAGGAGAGAAAGTGCTCAGCTTAGGGTCAAGCACATACTAGGTGCTCAATAAATAATCATTAATCAATAAATAGAAATGGATACAGAGAGAGGCAAGGAGTTGTGGTAGGAATTGGCTCTGAGGGTCTCTCTGACAACTGAGAGTGAGATGACTAGGCTCCTGTCTTACTCTGCCCTGCCTTGCTGGGTGACGTTGATCTAATTGCCTCCCCTCTCTGGGCCTCACCAAAGGATCTGGACAGAGATGTCCAAGACACAGGATATATGCATCTGGAGCTATGGCTTAGGCAGGAGCTCACAAACTGTGACTCCCAGGCCAAATCCAGCCCTCCACTTGTGCACTTGTGTGTGTGTGTGTGTGTGTGTGTGTGTGTGTGTGTGTTTGAGATGGAGTCTCACTCTGTTGCACAGGCTGGAGTGCAATGGTGCAATCTTGGCTCACTGCAACCTCCCCCTCCCACATTCAAGAAATTCTCCTGCCTCAGCCTCCTGAGTAGCTGGGATTATAGGTGTGTGCCACCACACCTGGCTAATTTTTGTATTTTTAGTAGAGACAGTGTTTAAGCATGTTGGCAAGGCTCATCTTGAGCTCCTGACCTCAGGTCATCTCCCCATTTCCCTCAGAGTCAAAGCCCAAGTCTTGATAATCCCTGGCAAGGTCTCTGTCACCTTGCTCTGGTATCCATCATCCCCATCTCCCATCATCATCTCCTGGCTTCACTCCAGCCTCCAGAGTCTCTGTGATGTTTCGTGATCCCCCGCAGCACACTCTGTCCCCAGGGCTTTTGCACCTCCTGTTCCCACTGTTGGAAATCTCTCCCCAGGAGTTCCCAGGGCTCATCCTTCACTTCTATCACATTCACAGAGAAGGCATCCCTGATTACCTTATCCACCACCACCACTGCAACCCTGCTCATGCAAGTGCGCCTTACACCCACACCTGCTTTTCCTTTTTTTTTTTTCATTTTCTTTCTCCTTTCCTTTCCGTTTTCCTTTTTTTTTTTTTTTTTTTCTTGAGACAGACTCTTGCTGTGTTCCCCAGGCTGGAGTGCAGTTGTGCAATCTCAGCTCACTGCAACCTCTGCCTCCCAAGTTCAAGCAATTCTCCCACCTCAGCCTTCTGAGTAGCTAGGATTACAGGCAGGTGCCACCATTTTTGTACTTTTAGTAAAAATGGGGTTTCACCATGTTGGCCAGGCTGATCTCAAGTGATCCACTCACCTCAGCCTCCCAAGATGCTGAGATTACAGGAGTGAGCCACCACACCTGGCTGCACCTGCTTTAGTTTTTATTCTTCACAGCGCTTTCCACCTGATGTGCTGTCTGTGTTACTGGTTTGTTTGTGGATTGCCTGTCTCTCTCCCCCTCATTAGAATGACAGATCCATTAAGATAGCAGAAACTTTATTTCTTTCATTGCTCTTTCCCCAAAGCCTAGAACCCTGATGGGGATATGATAGCCAGGCAGTAGCTATTAGTGGAATGAATTAATGTGAGAATGAATGAATGTGTCATCTGAGTCTAGATTACAGAGAAAAAAAATGAATGAATGAATGGCCAGGTGCGGTGGCTTATGCCTGTAGTCCCAGCAATTTTGGAGGCCAAGGCAGGCAGATTGCTTGAAGTCAGGAGTTTGAGACAAGCCTGGCCAATATGGTGAAACTCCATCTCTACTAAAAATACAAAAATTAGCCAGGCATGGCAGCGCACCAGTAATCCCAGCTACAAGGGAGGCTGAGGCAGGAGAATCGACTGAACCCAGGAGGTGGAGATTGGAGTGAGTCGAGATCATGCCACTGCACTCCAACATGGATGAAAGAGCAAGACTGTCTCAAAAGTAAATAAAAATAATTTTAAAAAAGAATACATGAAAGACAAGAAGGCCTAGATAGAAGGAATAAGTGATAGAAATCAATAGTACACAAGGGAAATCATAGTGAATGAGAATTTATTCATAAATTTCAAGTTAGATAGAAGACAAGGATTGTCATATACTCAATACAAAAGATAAATATTTGAGGTGATGACTATCTCAGTTACCCTAATATGATCATTACATACTGTCTACATCAGGGGTCCCCACACCACCTGGCCACGAATCAGTACCAGTCTGAGACCTGTTAGGAACCGTACAGGCAGCACAGCAGGCGAGCAGTGGGCAGGCATGTGAGGCTTCATCTGTGTTTACAGCCACTCCTTATTGTTTGCATCACCACTTAAGCTCCACCTCCAGATCAATGGCAGTGTTAGATTCTCATAGGAGCACAAACCCTACTATAAAGAGCACATGCGAGGGATCTCGGCTGCATTCTTCTTTCTTTCTTCTTTATTCTTTCTTCTTCTTCCTCCTCCTCCTCCTTCTTCTTTCTTCATTCTTCTTCTTCTTCTATTTGAGATGCAGTCTCGCTCTTTGCCAGGCTGGAGTAGAGTGGTGCATTTTTGGCTCACTGCAATCTCTACTTTTTAGGTTGAAGCCATTCTCCTGCCTCAGTCTCCTGAGTGGCTGGGATTACAGACACATACCACCACGCGTGGCTAGGTTTTGTATTCTTTTAGTAGAGACAGGGTTTCACCATGTTGGCCAGGGTGGTATCAAACTCCTGACCTTGTGATACCCCCACTTTGGCCTCCCAAAGTACTGGGATTACAGGAATGAGCCACCATGCCCTGCAGCTGCATGCTTCTGATGAAAATCTAATGCTCGATCATCTATCACAGTCTCCCATTGTCCCCAAAGGGACTGTCTAGTTTCAGCAAAACTAGCTGAGGCTCTCACTGATTCCACATTATGGTGAGTTGTGTAAGTATTTCATTATATTTTACAATAATAGAAGCAGGCCAGGCACAATGGCTCATGCCTATCATCCCAGCACTTTGGGAGGGTGAGGCAGCAGATAACCTGAGGTCAGGAGTTCGAGACCAGCCTGGCCAACGTGGTGAAACACGATCTCTACTGAAAATGCAAATATCAGACAGATATGGTGGCAGGCACCTGTAATCCCAGCTACTTGGGAGGCTGAGGCAGGAGAATTGCTTGAATCCAGCAGGCAGAGGTTTCAGTGAGCCAAGATCATGCCATTCCACTCCAGCCTGGGTGACAGGAGCAAAACTCCATCTCAATAAATAATAATAATAATAGAAGTAAAGTGCACAATAAATGTAATGTGCTTGAATCATCCTGAAACCAACCCCCTGTCCCCAGGTCCATGGAGAAGTTGTCTTCTACAAAACGGATCCCTGGTGCCAAAAAGGTTGGGGATCACTGCTCTACAGGTCTCAAAATATCACCTGTTCCCCTTAAATAGGTACAACTATTACATATCAATAAAAACAAAAAGAAATCAATTAGAATTTAAAATAAAAGTAAGTAGGACTGTAAAGTTACCACTGGATCATCGAATAGGGAAATGAATGGTGTCCTCATTAAAGGTGGTCTCAGTGGAGAAAGGGAACAGAAGTTGGACTCAAATGGTTACAGAGAGTGAGTAGGAGACAGAGTAGCTTGGGAAGTGCAGGTAATTCCTCCAGGAAGCATGCTGGGAAGGGGAGAAGTGAGGCCGGTAAGGATTCAGGGAATTCTGGCTTAGGAGTGAGTACCTTTGAAGCTGAGCATGTCCCCTGGGGACAGACATGGGGAGCGACACCTCACCCTGATGGGCAGATGCACCCCAACCTGCTCCTGCCTGGGCTCCCCAGTTTCACCCGTAGATGCAGACTGACGACACTGTCCCTTTTGTGGCCACAGGGCATGAATCTCTCAGGGGCCCGAAGCAGCAGCTGAGCCTTGCCCGGACTGTGTACAGAAAGGCAGCTGTGTACCTGCTGGATGACCCCCTCGTGGGTTTGGATGCCCACATCACTCAGCACATCTTTAACCACGTCATCGGGCCTGGCGGGCTACTCCAGGGAACAGTAAGTTTGGGAACATGTGTCAGAGGGCACAGGGCAAAAGCAGAGGATGCCCCTAGCATCTAGTCCTAACCCAAGCTTCTCTCACCGCCCCCTTCCACTTGAGTCCAATTTTCCACTTTACTGGTCAGCTTTTGCTGTGATAATGCTACATAACAACCCCTCAGATTCCATCAGCTTACGACAACAGCTGTTTCTTGCTTATGCATCTGTGGTTTAACTACTACAGCTCTGCCTTGGATGATTGTCCTGGGTCAGATGGACTCCTTGTCTTCTTGAGGTAGGCTGAAGGAGTCCCCTCTGTTTCTCTATTTGGAAATGCTATTTTCAAGAAAGATAGCAGGAGCACAAGAAGGGGAGCTCTCCCTACTCTGAGTCCAGGGACAATACTCCTACCCCTACCCCCTGCTCCAGGAGGCTGGCCAAGCACATGTGTATAACTTTTCTTTTCTTACTTTCTTTCCCCTTCCCTTCATTCCTCTTTCCTTTCCTCTCTCTCTCTCCCTCTCTCCTCCCTCCCTCCCTTCCTTCCTTTCTTTTTGATGGAGTCTTGCTCCATCAACTAGGATGAAATGCAGTGGTGCAATTTCAGCTCACTGCAACCTCCACCTCCCAGTTTCAAGTGATTCTCGTGCCTCAGTTTCCCAAGTAGCTGTGACTACAGGTGTGTGCCACCATACAGGTGTGTGCCACCAAGCTCATTTTAGTATTTTTAGTAGAAACAGGGCTTAGCCACAGTGACCTGGCTGCTCCTGAACTCCTGGCCTCAAGTGATCCACCTGCCTTGGTCTCCCAAAGTGCTGGGATTACAGGCATGAGCCATGGAACGTGGCCACATCTGTGTTAACTCCTAAACATTCTGTGCCCAGACACAGACTCTTGTGACCCACACACTCCACATCCTGCCCCAGGCTGATTAGATCGTGGTGCTGGTGGATGGGGCCATTGTAGAGATGTGTTCCAACTAGGAGTTTCTTCACAAGAAGGGGGCCCTCATAAGTCTTCTGGATCAAGCCAGACAGCTAGGAGATAGAGGAGGAGGTACTAGGTGGGCTCTGCTGATTCTCTGTGCCTGGCTCTTGCCAACCTTGGGGAAAAAGGCTCAAAGGGTCCTACTGGCAAGAGTGGATTGCTCTGGTCACACCCTCCTTGCAAGCTTATGCCCAGAAGCAGATGGCTTTCCAATAGGTCACCTCTCTCCAAGAAGAGCCAATAACACCATCTATGAGCCAGGGGCTGTGCTAAGTACTTCTGTAAAAAATACACTATTTGCGGCCAGGTGCGGTGGCCCACGCTTATAATCCCAGCACTTTGGGAGGCCGAGACAGGTGGATTACGAGGTCAAGGGATCGAGACCATCCTGGTCAACATGATGAAACCCCGTCTCTACTAAAAATGCAAAAATTAGCTGGGCATGGTGGCGCATGCCTGTAGTCCCACCTACTCGGGAGGCTGAGGCAGGAGAATTACTTGAACCCAGGAGACGGAGGTTGCGGTGAGCCGAGATCGCGCCATTGCACTCCAGCCTGGGTAACAAGAGTGAAACTCTGTCTCAAAAAAAAAAAAAAATGCTATTTGCATTTCATTCTCACCGTACCCTCAGAGGCATGTGAAATTACTGCTATCATTTTACAGATGAGCAAAGAGAGTTAAATCAGCTGCTCAAGGTCACCAAATTAGAACTTGAGTGTGTCCAACTCTAGAGTCTATGCTTGCAGTTGCTATAGAGACAGCGCAAGAAGGTTTTTGTGCCTAGAAAGCTACAACATGCCAGCTAGAGTTTCTAGTAATCCAAAGAATAGAAAGTTCGCTGGATACATGACAAGGTTCTGGAAGAAAAGTTGCCAAGCCAAGCTTACCCACAATGACTGAAAAGTAGCAACTCATAGCACATCACATATATTAGCTCACTGAATCAACTTAATGCCCCTGTGAGGCTGGTACTTGAATCATTTCCATTTCACAGATGAGGAAACCGAGGCCCAAAAGTTAAGAAACTAATACCAGGTTACATGGCTTATAAGTGGCAGCACTGGAATTTGCACCCAAGCAATTCGATTCCAGAGAATGTGTTTTTTAATTACTAGGCTTTTTACTACCCCTGCATGACAAAGCAAAGACTCACACCCAGGTCTCCCTCAATCTCAGATGTTGTCTCTTCTGAGAACATCTGCTTAGCATTGGCCCACCCTGTCTAAAAACACTAAGTGTTGATTCACAATGTCCCAGTCCTGAAGCTCAAAGCTAGAACTTGCCTGTTTGTATTGATCAGCTTTTGCTGCAATGATGCTGTGTAACAAATAGCCCCCCAACTCTCAGCAGCTTACACCAGCACTTATTTCTTGCTTACAGGCCTGTGGTTAAACTTCTATAGCTCTGCCTTCAGCTATTGGCCATATCTGGGGGATAGTGGTGGGCAGGTGTCCTTCCTGGCAGAGATGGTACCTGAGGATTGGTGGGAGTTAGCCAGAAAAGAGCATTCCAGACACAAGGAACTGCTTGAGCAATGCTGTCAGGAGAAACAGATAACACTATACAGTGTTCACTGCTGTTTTTCCAACCTCAAGTTCACAGCAGGTGCTCAATAATATTCACTGATTGAAAAAATGAATGAATGAGTGAATAGCCTGAATGATGTTCCTGGAAGAACTCAGAGTGGGTGTTGAGGTTGCTGGAGAGGTGGCAGGAGGCAGGACAGGGAAAATGGATGGTCAAAGCAGTTAAGGCCACATGGTCAGATTGTGAAAACAATCTGATAAAAAGAGATGACAAGGTAAAAATTTAAAGTGATATACAGAAAGAAATCAGCATGAGGCAATTTAGTTGGGAAGGCCTAAGCCTTAGATTTTTGGATATGGACTGATTCAAAAGAAATATGCAACTACGCTTTGACCCCAAATTCCTCAAACAAATTGTTGAGAGTAATTGATTTTCACTCATTTCCCTTTAATATGGCTCCTAGTCCTTGTACTTTACTGTAAATATCTTTCCTGAGCTTATCAGTGACTTCTTTCTTTCCAAATTTAGAGATTTTTTTTTCAGTCTTCCTATAGCCCAATCAATTATATTTTAGAAGGGTTATCTTATATTTCTCTCATTTTACTTTTAGTGTTATAAATATTCCAAAGGTAATATGTGTTATTTGTAGTGAAATAGAACATACAGATTTGATGATGTGTGATAATCCAGGCTAAGGTGTTAGTAGAATTTTTCTTGGCTTTTATGTACATATGTTGTATATGTATTCTAAATAAAGTCAATTGAGGGCAGAGATAGGAATCATTATTACATTAATACTCAGCTGTCAGTAGCTTTTGCTCCACGTGCTTGCAGATGACATTAGCCACTTCTGCAATGTTTCTCAAGTATTCCTGGGGATCCCTGGAGGTGTATCTTATTTACTTATAAACAAGTCTTATCTTAAAGGTACTGTTACTGCTCTGTCAAATACCTACTTCCACCAGACATCATAGACACTGCTCAACACCAGCACTAGCTGTCTAGAGCCCTTTAATTGTAAAGGCAGGGTTGATCTCTCAAAGTAAAAAGGTGGGGAAAACATATACCAGCAAAATTAAAAGAATGTCATGTTAGTTATATTTATATCAGGTAACACTGACAACCAAAAAGCATTACTGAAGATAAAGAGATTATTACATAATAATTAAAAAGTTCATTTCACCAGTATTTAAACCTTGTTTCCTTCTATCACATTTCCATTCTAAGATGTACATTTTTTTTCTTCACATTTTAATATCTCTGAAGTCAGAAAGCGTCTTATAGTCAGGTAAGCAGCAAAAGTAATATGATCATCATTGCTTGAACATTTACATCAAAAGTTGTAGAATGGGTGTTAGAGGCATGGGAGAAAATTTTGGAGAAAATAGTGATGCACTCTTAATAAAGGCTGAACAACAGTTGATGATACAGGAAACAGTACTGTATGAAGAAAGGTGGACATGGATGACTCAGTCAAAAAATGACTCAAGTAAGTCAAACTGAATTCAAGGAAGGTTGAGGAATAATTTAGCCAATTCACTTTTCCCTAGTTTGATTGAGAAATAATTTACATGCAATACAATTTACCTATTTTAATAGTAATATTTAGTAAGCTTTGGAGTTTACACACAGTCATGTATGCATGACCATAATCAAGATATAAATCATTGCCAGAAGTTCCTCATGGCCCTTTGCAGTGAGTGCCTTCCTCCAATTCCCAGTTCTAGGCAACCATCTATCTAGTTTCAGTCACTATGGTTTTACCTTTTCCAGAATGTAGTATTAGTGAAATAATACAGTATATAGTCTTCTGTGTTTGTAAGAATCTTCCATGTGTTTGGGTAATTACCTGGATTGCTGTGTTGTATTGTAAGCATATGTCTATGAGAAAGTGTCAAATTACTTTCTACATGGTGTGATATATGGATCAAGATTAGCTTTTTAAAAATGTGGATTTACAATTATCCCAGCAGTATTTGTAAAAAAACTATTCTTTCTCCATTTCATTATATTGAAATTTTTGGGTCTACATCTGAACTGTCTCTGATTTATCTGTCTGCATTTTTTTTTTATCAGCAGTACACCATCTTAATTATAGTACTATTGAAATTGGGTATTGTGAATTCTTCAACATTGCTATTATTATTCTTTCTCAAAATTCTTTTGGCTAGTCTTAATCTATTGTCTTTCCATCTAATTTTGGAATCAGCTGATAAATTTCTACAAAAATTTTGCTCAGATGTTGATTGGAGAGAACTGATATCTTAACAACATTGAGTCCACCAATCCATGAATACAGTATATCTTTCTGTTTATTTAGTTGTCTGTGATATTTTCTGATAATGTTTTGCAGTTTTCAGCATACAGATTTTGTACATGTTTTGATAGATTTATACTTAAGCATTTCATATTTTGGTGCTATTGTAAATAGTACTTCATGTTAAAATTTGATTTCCAATTGCTCATACTAATTATGAACATACTAATTATGAACAATTGGAAATCAGATTTTATTGTATATAGAGCTACAGTTAATTTTATATAACAGAATTTTATAGTATAGTATATAGAACTATAATTAATTTTACTATATTGACCTTGCATCCTAAAACTTTGCTAAACTCACCAACTAGTTTCATTAATTTTTTGAAGAGTCTTTGGTATTTTCCAAGTACAAATCATGTCATCTATGAAGAGAACGTTTTATTTCTTCATTTCCAAGATTATTTATTGAATGATTGACCTCATTATACAAGGTGGAATCTTCAGCTCTTCAGCATAATTATAAATTCTGTTGACAGTGGAAATGCCTGTCTTGTTTCTGACATTAAAAGGAAAGCATTTGATTTTTTTATCATTAAATATGAGGTTCAATGTAGGGTTTTTTGAGATGCCCTTTATTAGGTTGAAGAAGTTCTCTTCTGTTCTAAGGTGGATGAGAATCCAATGTTTTTGTCTTCCTTTTGGATAAACTCCACAAACTAGACATTATTAGTAGGACTTTTAGATAAATTTTTTTTTCCTTTTTTTTATTGCAGTTTCGGTTTTGGGGTACATGTGAAGAACATGCAAGATTGTTGCATAGGTACACACATGGCAGTGTGATTTGCTGCCTTCCTCCCCATCACCTATATCTGGCATTTCTCCCCATGCTATCCCTCCCCAACTCCCCACCCCCTGTTGTCCCTCCCCTATTTGCCCTGACAGACCCCAGTGTGTGATGCTCCCCTCCCTGTGTCCATGTATTCTCATTGTTCAACACCCACCTATGAATGAGAACATGTGGTGTTTGATTTTTGGTTCTTGTGTCAGTTTGCTGAGAATTGTAATTTCCATGTTCATCCATGTTCCTGCAAAGGACACGAACTTATCATTTTTTTAATGGCTGCATAGTATTCCATGGTGTATATGTGCCATATTTTCTTTGTTCAGTCTATCAATCATCGATGGGCATTTGGGTTGGTTCCAGGTCTTTGCTATTGTAAACAGTGCTGCAATGAACATTCATGTGCATGCGTCCTTATAGTAGAACGATTTATAATCCTTTGGATATATACCTGGTAACGGGATTGCCGGATCAAATGGAATTTCTATTTCTAGGTCCTTGAGGAATCGCCACACTGTCTTCCACAATGGTTGAACTAATTTACATTCCCATCAACAGTGTAAAAGTGTTCCTATTTCTCCACATCCTCTCCAGCATCTGTAGTTTCCAGATTTTTTAATGATCGCCATTCTAACTGGCGTGAGATGGTATCTCAATGTAGTTTTGATTTGCATTTCTCTAATGACCAGTGTTGATGAGGACATTTTCTATGTTTGTTGGCCTCCTATATGTCTTCTTTTGTAAAGTTTCTGTTCATATCCTTTGCCCACTTTTGAATGGGCTTGTTTTTTTCTTGTAAATCTGTTTTAGTTCTTTGTAGATTCTGGATATCAGCCCTTTGTCAGATGCGTAGACTGCAAAAATTTTTTCCCATTCTGTTGGCTGCTGATTCACTCTAATGACTTTTTTTCCTTTTCTTTTCTTTTTTTTTTTTTTTTTTGCTCTGCAGAAGCTGTGGAGTTTGGTTAGATCCCATTTGTCTATTTTGGCTTTTGTTGCCAACGCTTTTGGTGTTTTGGTCATGAAGTACTTGCCTATGCCTATGTCCTGAATGGTTTTGCCTAGATTTTCTTCTAGGGTTTTTATGGTGTTAGGTGTTATGTTTAAGTCCTTAATCCATCTGGAGTTAGTTTTAGTGTCAGGTGTCAGGAAGGGGTCAAGTTTCTGCTTTCTGCACATGGCTAATCAGTTTTCCCAACACCATTTACTAAACAGGGACTCCTTTCCCCATTGCTTGTTTTTGTCAGGTTTGTCAAAGATCAGATGGTTGTAGATGTGTTGTGTTGCCTCCGAGGCTTCTGTTCTGCTCCATTGGTCTATATCTCTGTTTTGGTACCAGTACCATGCTGTTTTGATTACTGTAGCCTTGTAGAATAGTTCGAAATCTGGTAGTGTGATACCACTTTGTTCTTTTTGCTTATAATTGACTTGGCTATGCGAGCTCTCTTTTGGATCCATATGAATTTTAAGGTGGTTTTTTCCAGTTCTGTGAAGAAGGTCACTGGTAGCTTGATGGGGATAGCATTGAATCTGTAAATTACTTTGGGCAGTATGGCCATTTTCACGATATTGATTCTTCCTAACCATGACCATGGAATGTTTCTCTATCGTTTGTGTCCTCTCTTATTTCATTGAGCAGTAGTTGGTAGTTCTCCTTGAAGAGGTCCTTTACGTTCCTTGTTAGTTGTATTCCTACGTATTTTATTTTCTGTGTAGCAATTGTGAATGGAGTTCATTCTTGATGTGGCTCTCTTTCAGTCTGTTATTTGTGTATAGGAATGCATGTGATTTTTGCACATTGATTTTGTATCCTGAGATTTTGCTGAACTTGCTTATCAGTTTCAGGAGCTTTTGGGCTGAGATGATGGGGTCTTCTAGATATACAATCATGTCATCTGCAAATAGAAGCAATTTGACTTTCTCCTTTCCTATTTGAATACCCTTTATTTCTTTTTCTTGCCTGATTGCTCTGGCTAGAACTTCCAACACTATATTGAATAGGAGTGGTGAGAGAGGGCATCCTTGTTTAGTGCCAGATTTTGAAGGGAATGCTTCCAGTTTTTGCCCATTCAGTATGATATTGGCTGTTGGTTTGTTGTAAATAGCTTTTATTATTTTGAGATACATTCCATCAATACCTTGTTTATTCAGAGTTTTTAGCATAAAGGGCTGTTGAATTTTCTTAAAGGCCTTCTCTGCATCAATTGAGATAATCATGTGGATTTTGTCCTTGGTTCTGTTTGTGTGGTAAATTACGTTTATAGACTTGCATATGTTGAACCAGCCTTGCATTCCTGGGATGAATCCTACTTGATCATGGTGGATTAGCTTTTTGATGTGCTGTTGCAATTGGTTTGCCAGTATTTTATTGAAGATTTTTGCATCTATGTTCATCATGGATATTGGCCTGAAGTTTTTTTTTCTTGCCCAGTCTCTGCCAGGTTTTGGTATCAGGATGATGTTGGTCTCATAAAATGATTTGGGAAGGATTCTCTCTTTTTGGATAGCTTGTAATAGTTTCAGAAGGAATGGTACCAGCTACTCCTTGTATGCCTGGTAGAATTCGGCTGTGAACCCATCTGGACCTGGACTATTTTTGGGTGGTAGGCTCTTAATTGCTGCCTCAACTTCAGACCTTGTTATGGGTCTGTTCAGGGTTTCGGCTTCTTCCTGGTTTAGGCTTGGGAGGATGCAAGTGTCCAGGAATTTATCCATTTCTTCCAGGTTTACTAGTTTATGTGCATAGAGTTGTTTGTAATAATCTCTGATGATGGTTTGAATTCCTGTGGAATCTGTGATGATATCCCCTTTATCATTTTTTATTGCATCTATTTGATTATTCTCTCTTTCCTTTTTTATTAATCTGGCTAGTGATCTGTCTATTTTGTTGATGTTTTCAAAAAGCCAACTCCTGGGTTTATTGATTTTTTGAAGGGTTTTTTGTGTCTCTATCTCCTTTGCTTCTGCTCTGATCTTAGTTATTTCTTGTCTTCTGCTAGGTTTTGAGTTTTTTTGATCTTGTTCCTCTAGCTTTTTCAATCTTGACTGTAGGGTGTCGATTTTAGATTTCTCCTTGCTTCTCATGTGGGAATTTATTGCTATATATTTTCCTCTAGATACTGCTTTAAATGTGTCCCAGAGATTCTCGTATGTTGTGTCTTTGTTCTCATGGGTTTTCAAGAACATCTTTATTTCTGCCTTCATTTCATTGTTTATCCAGTCAACATTCAAGAGTCAGTTGTTCAGTTTCCATGAAGCTGTGTGGTTCTGAGTTAATTTCTGAATTCTGAGTTCTAACGTGATTGCACTGTGATCTGAGACTCTTTGTTATGATTTCCATTCTTTTGCATTTGCTGAGGAGTGATTTACTTCCAATTATGTGGTCAATTTTAGAGTAGTGGTGCTGATGTGGTGCTGAGAAGAATGTATATTCTGTGGTTTTGGGGTGAAGCATTCTGTAAATGTCTATTAGGTTTGCTTGGTCCAGGTCTGAGTTCAAGTCCTGGATATCCTTGTTAATTTTCTGTCTGGTTGATCTGTCTAATATTGACAATGGGGTGTTAAACTCCCCCACTCTCATAGTGTGGGAGTCAAAGTCTCTTTGCAAGTCATTAAGAACTTGCCTTATGTATCTGGGTGCTCCCGTATTGGGTGCATATATATTTAGGATCATTAGCTTTTCTTGTTGTGTTGATCCTTTTACCATTATGAAATGTCTTTCTTTATCTATTTTGATCTTTGTTGGTTTAAAGTCTATTTTATCAGAGATGAGAATTGCAACTCCTGCTTCTTTTTGCTCTCCATTTGCTTTGTAAATATTTCACCGTCCCTTTATTTTGAGCCTTTTTGTATCCTTGCATGTGAGATGGGTTTCCTGGATACAGCACTTCTATGGGTTTTGGCTTTTTATCCAATTTGCCAGTCTGTGTCTTTTTATTGGGGCATTTAGCCCATTTACATTTAGGGTTAATATTGTTATGTCTGAATTTGATCCTGCCATTTTGATGCTAGCTGGCTGTTTTGCCCGTTAGTTGATGCAGATTCTTCATTGTATTGATACTCTTTACGCTTTGGTATGTTTTTGGAGTGGCGGGTACTGGTTGCTCCTTTCTATGTTCAGTGCTTCCTTCAGGAGCTCTTGTAAGGCAGGCCTGGTGGTGATGAAACCTCTGAGTACTTGCTTGTTCACAAAGAATTTTATTTTTCCTTCACTTATGAAGCTTAGTTTGGCTGGATATGAAATTCTGGGTTGAAAGTTCTTTTCTTTAATGATGTTGAATATTGGCCCCCATTCTCTTCTGGCTTGTAGGGTTTCTGCTGAGAGATCTGCTGTGAGTTTGATGGGCTTCCCTTTGTGGGTAACCCGACCTTTCTCTCTGACTGCCCTTAGTATTTTCTCCTTCATTTCATCCCTGGTGAATCTGATGATTATGTGCCTTGGGGTTGGTCTTTCTGAGGAACATCTTTGTGGTGTTCTCTGTATTTCCTGGACTTGAATATTGGCCTGCCTTGCTAGGTTGGGGAAGTTTTCCTGGATAATATCCTGAAGAGTATTTTCCAGCTTGGATTCATTATCTCCATCACCTTCAGGTACACCTATCAAACATAGATTAGGTCTTTTCACATAGTCCCATATTTCTTGGAGACTTTGTTCATTCCTTTTTACCCTTTTTTCTCTAATCTTGTCTTCTCGTTTTATTTCATTGAGTTGATCTTCGACCACTGATATCCTTTCTTCTGCTTGGTCAATTCAGCTGTTGAAACCTGTGTATGTTTCATGAAGTTCTCTTGTTGTGTTTTCAGCTCCATCAATTCACTTATATTCCTCTCTAAGTTGTTTATTCTTTTTAGCATTTTGTCAAATCTTTTTTCAAAGTTCTTCGTTTCTTTGCACTGGTTTAGAACATGTTCTTTTAGCTCACAGAACTTTCTTATTACCCACCTTCTGAAGGCTGATTCTGTCAATTCATCATATGCATTCTCCTCATCCAGCCTTGTTCCGTTGCTGCTGAGGAGTTGTGACCCTTTGTAGGAGGGGATGCATTCTGGTTTCAGGTGTTTTCATCCTTTTTGCGCTGGTTTCTTCCCATCTGTGTGGATTTATCCACCTTTTGTCTTTGTAGTTGTTGACTTTCAGATTGGGTCTCTGAGTGGATGTCCCATTTGTTGATGATGAAGTTATTTCTTTCTGTTTCTTAGTTTTCCTTCTAACAGTCTGGACCCTCTGCTGTAGGACTGCTGAGGTCCACTCCAGGCCCTGCTTGCCTGGGGGTCACCTGCAGCAGCTGCAGAACAGTAAGGGTTTTGCCAGTTTCTTTTTCTGCTATCTTTGTCCCAGAAGGATTCTCTCAAGTTGTCAGTCTGAGCTCTCCTTTATGAGGTGACTTTGGGATATACAGGGGTCAGGGAGCTGCTTGAGGAGACAGTCTGTCCTTTATAGGATTTCAAATGCTGAGCTGTGAGCTCCATTGTTCATTCAGAGCTGCTGCGCAGGTACATTTAAGTCTGCTGCAGCAGAACTTGTAAACCCCCCCTTTTTTTTCTTCCCAGGTGCTCTGTCCCGAGGAGTTAGGGCTTTATTTATGAGTTTCTGTTGTGCTTCTGGCTTTTTTCATGGCTGCTCTACCCAGGAAGGAGGCAGCCTAGTCACTGCCTGCCTGCGGAGGCTTTGCTGAGCTGCTGTGGGCTCTGCCCAGCTGCCATGTGACCTTCCCTGTAGTCCTGTTTATATGGGTCTAGTAAGTACTGTCTCAGCATTGGTGGCCCACCTCTATAATGGTGGACTGTCTCTGTAATGGCAGACTGCCTTAACAAAGGTGGACTGCCTCAGGAATGACAAACTACCTCCGTAGTGGTGGACTGCCTCAGTAATGGCGGACGCCCCTCCCCCACAGAGCCTGACGTTCCTGGATTCTGCTGTGCTTGCTGTGAAACTCAATCCAGAGCGTTTCCGATTGCTTTTTATTTTTTTGTGGAGGTGGGACCAGTCGAGCCTGATCACCTGGCTCCCTGCCTCAGAGCCCCTTTAAAAAAATTTTTTTTTTAAAGTTAACGGTTGACTGTCTCCCAGGTGTTCCAGTCGCCTGTTGTTAAGGCACCGGGATCTGTGTGATTTCCCGTGGTGTGACCCACTGAGCCAGCTGAAACAGCAGCGCTGAGAGTAGTGGTGCTTTTTTGCCTGGAAATCTCCTGTCCTGGCTCCCTGTTTCAGTCCCCTTTTTAATCAGATGAATGGGTGAATTTGCCTTCCCAGAGCTCCAATCACCAGCTAAAATGGTACCCAGACCCATGTATTTTGTATGGAGAACTGCCACACTGGGGCACCAGCAAAACAGCCGCACTGGCGAAAACAGCTGTGCAGGCCAAAACATCTGTGGGGGCCAAACCAGCCATGCTGGAGACCCATGGGGCTCCTCCTGGGAATCTCTTGGTTTGTGGGCATTAAAAATCCATCTGGAAATGCAGCATCCACTCACCCTCCATGCTTTTGCTGAGAGCTGCAATCCTGAGCTGCTCCTAATTGGCCATCTTGGATGCCCTCTCTAGATAACAGTTGAGAAGAGATTTGATTGTTTACCCTTGAGTAGTTGAAGCATTACTGAAACATACTGTCATTCACTCCAAGTTTCAAAACCTCTTTGTAGTGCTTCAGTTTCTTGTCATGAAGGAGGTTCAATAAGTTTGTATTAAGAATTAGGTTTGATATAAATAATGCACTAATGCAAAGGTGAGATTTAGCTTTTCCCTGTGAACAAGATTTTCATGTATTATTTTAAAAATGAAAGATTTTTGTCTGCTCTTTTGAATAAACTGGAGCAACAGGAAAGGGAAAAAATATGTTATTTGGAAAGTGAAGTCATCCCTCTATTAATGAGTAAAGGTTTTTGCCTTTTTACAATTTTTGAGTTATAACTTTGGTTAATGAGTGACTTAAGATAACCTGGGATTTGATATCTGACAAACTTGTAAAAATTGAATTATAAATTATGTATTTTTCTTACATACATATCTTTTAGATATTATGTCCCCTCAAGTACATAAATGACATTTGGCTTATTTGGTATAAAAACCATACAGGAAGAATTGTCAGAAGGCGTTGTCAGGTCGGATACAGTGGCTCCCATCTGTAATCCCAGCACTTTGGGAGGCCAGCGAGGGTGGATCACCTGATGTCAGGAGTTAGAGATCAGCTTAGCCAATATGGTGAAACCCCGTCTCTACTAAAAATACAAAAACTTATCCAGGTGTTGTGGCAAGCACGTGTAATCCCAGCTACTCAGGAAGCTGAGGCCAGAGAATCACTTGAACCGAGGAGGTGAAGGTTTCAGTGAGCAGAGATTGCAGCATTGCACTCCAGTCTGAGCAACAAGAACAAAAGTCTATCTCAGGAATAAAAAGAAAGCATTGCCAAATGTGAAATGGTGTTTCATTTTCCTTGGGCTGTATTTGCATAAATATGTTATCCTAAGACTTCTTTGTCATCCACAGACATTTGTTGTCTTGTTTTAATCCTCTTTGAAAGGTGATTTATAATCTGCTATAGGACATTGACAGGTGCTCTTAAATGCAGGTTTCTGATAACTTTGGAAATTTTGTCATTAGCATAAGGAAAAAACTTTCAGGACTCTCATGGAGACCTGAAATGTTCAAGAATATCAAGCAGAATAAGAGATAACTGCATAGAGTGAACTAATATAAGACGGAAGTAATCTTTTTGACTTTACTTAAAATATTACTGATCCTTTGTTTTGTTTTTCAGAGTTCCAGAAACTTATTTTGAGCTATTTACAGATTTTAGCAATTGAGTAAAATATACTCCAATTGAGTAAACAAAATTAGGAGCATATTTGTTTCTCTCTACCTGTTTTCTCCAGAGTTTAGAATCTATTTTTGAGTATTCTTAACTTATGACAATATAATCTGCATAAGCGCAAAGGAATGTTTTCTTCTGCAACAATACACAATTGGAGAAATTAGTTATTTTGGCAAGGCTTTGACTGGAATGGCATGCTTTCCCCTAAGGAATCAAACTTGACATATAGAATTAATAAAAGCCCTTTGGGAAAACTGCAGACCTCCGCTCTACCAGCTGAGCTATCGAAGGGAGCATAACCCCTTTGGGAACACTGGCTTCATACCTTGTCTACACATTCCCTGTAAGTAACCTGTGTTAAGTAAATAATGTCACTTCCTGACAGGCTTATGAGACCCAAGTTATCCTGTGACCTCAAAAGAGAAATTTATGCAACTCATGTAGTTATTTGAGGGGACAGACACATGGCTGGGCTCAGCTTTAAAAAGTCTTGTCTGAGATTCACTTTATGAAACAAAGTTTTGTGAAATCCGATTTTGAAAACCTATGTAAAAAATAATTATTCTTGCTATACTTTATACAAATATTCAGGCCATGTATAATAGAGACATTTGGTCATATCGTGATTTTTCTTTAGTAAAAATGGGAGACAGGAGAGAGAAAAAAATTATACTTTAACAACTAAGGGCCAGGAGCGGTGGCTCACGCCTGTAATCCCAGCACTTTGGGAGGCCGAGGTGGGCGGATCACAAGGTCAGGAGATTGAGACCCTCCTGGCCAACATGGGGAAACCCCGTCTCTACTAAAAATTCAAAAAAAAAATTAGCTGGATATGGTGGCGTACACCTGTAGTCCCAGCTACTCTGGAGGCTGAGGCAGGAAAATCGCTTAAACCCAGGAGGTGGAGATTTCAGTGAGCCAAGATTGCACCACTGCACTATGGCTTGGGTGACAGTGTGGGACTCCATCTCAAAAAAAAGAGGTCCAGGTCCAACCTCCAAGATGGGGCTGGTGGTTGGCTTCTGTCTGCAGGAAGTCTGGGATCCCCATCTAACAGAGGAGGACCCAGGCTGGGGTGAGGAAGCCTTCAGAGTCACCAGGTGAGTGGATCAGAGCTGGAAACAGAGAGCAGGTGGAAGCCCTGGACTCTCCTAGTGACGGCTGAGAAGCTGGGGTAGGAACACATTCCATGGGCAAATACACACAAGGGGTCCCTGGGCCCCTCCCCCTGCCCAGTGACTGCCCAGTTCCTAAGGAACTTCTGAGGCCTGAGACCCAGGGACACACCACCTGATCATCACCCCCACACCTTTCTGCCAAGATGAGACAATGCCCAGTGCATGCCGGTAGTCTGGGATTGGGGTCTGGGGTGGGGTGCATGTTCCTAACTAGCAGGTGCCCTTACATAAAGCTGCCTGAGCTGGTTGCACCATCACTTGTTAGTCTGCCTACGGGTGGCCTTGATTCAAAGGTCCAGTTGTCCATTCTGGCCACACCATTCCCTGGCTCCTCTGCCAGGCCCAATTGTGTATAAGGAGTTTGAATAACTTTGCTTTTAGATCCTGAATAAGAAGATTTGTTGTTACGAGATTTTATCTGTAAAAACATTTTCTACATTTTCAATGAGATTTGACTTAGTAATTTTGGGTAAAATCCAATTGGTTAATTTTAAAAATGGAAAAATTTTTGTTTTTTGGATAATGATTATCTAAAGTGCCCACAAAACTTGGCAAATAGGTTTGCCATGTTAACACTATTAATATAGGCTTGCTGAATTTGAATTTTTGTAAGAGGCACTATTATTCTTATGGTATTAAATCCATGCACTTTTACAACTTGAGACCTCCTCATTCCAATCAAAGTTGCAATTCAGTCCAAATATAGAGTAAGAGTGTGAGTGCTATTATGAAGTAAAAACAGCCGCTCCACTAAGTCCTGATTTTGAATAATAACTCCTAAGAGATTATTACTAAGAGAGTGTAAGGCAGTGCTGAATAGGGAAAATTAATAATGTTAAAGGCCTTGTTATGATTAATTTTACTTACTTGAGCCTTATGAATTTTTTTCTTCGATTACTTGCAATTCCATTTTAGCTTTTTAAGTTAACTCTTGAGGACTATGCAGACTGGAATATTCTCAAAAATAGAAAACAAATTACTCATAGCATAAGTTGGAATGGCTAAAGTAGGTCTTAACTAATTGATATTTCGAAGTAACTTCTGGAAATTATTTAGAGTTTTTAAATTATCTCTTCTGATGGACACCTTTTGAGGTGGTATAGTGGTATTTTTTTACCAACGTGTGCAAATACAAATAAGGAGTTGTAGTTTGAATTTTATCTGGAGCCACTATTAACCCAGTACATTGAATGGATTTCTTTTTTAAACGGTTATAGCATTGTATAAGTAACTCTTTATTTGGTGCAGTACAAAGAATATTATATAATGAATAATATAACACTGAGGAAATTTTTTTCTGGTGGGCTTAATAGCTTTGTCCACATAAGTTTGACAAATTGTGGGACTGTTTACCATTCCTTGGGGAAGCACTTTTCAATAATATTTTTTGGCAGGTTTTTGATTAGTACAAAAGGAAAAGTGAAGGCAAATTGCTTACAGTTCTTTTCTGCCAAAGTAATTGTAAAAAAAAAAAAAGTCCTTCAAATCAATAATAGTTAGTAGACAACTTTTTTGAATCATTGTGGGTAAAAGTAGTATAGTTGCATTAATTGCTCTAAGATCTGTTAACATTTTTATTTTCTAGATTTCTTTTTTATTACAAAAATAGGAGAGTTTTAAGCTGAAAATGTGGGAACTATATGTTCTTTTTCTAATTGTTTAGCAACTGCATTTTAAAAAATCTCCAGTTTTTGTAAGTGGCCATTGTTCTATCAAAATTGGTTTATTATCTAACTGTTTTTAAGCTATTGGTTTTGGAGGTTTAACAATGGCTGTCATTAAAAATGATATTCTAACCATGTTGAGAACTTTGTCCCTTAGCTTCTAAAGATTCTTTTAGACCCTGTAAATTTTTTTCTATTCCCATTCCAGGCACATAGCCCGTGGCTTCCATTATTTGTTGATTTTGGGAGCTATACGATTGTTCAGGTATTAAGACTTTGGTTCCTTACTGCTGTAATAAGTTTCTTCCCCACAAGTTAATAGGAACCTGAGTTACAATAGGCTGAATAGGTCCAGGCTGTTCTTCAGGCCCTTTATATGGCAAGATAAGACTGCTTTGATAAACTTCTGAGGCCCGCCCCACTCTGACTATATTAGAGTGAGCATTTTATACAGGCCAAGAGAAGGGTCAGAGCTGAACAGAAATAATTGAGACATTTGTGCTAGTATTAACTAAACCTTTAAATTTTTTTCTATGAATAGTGACTTTACATGCTGGGTGTTTATTTGTAATTTGATATATCCAGTATGAAGCTTTGTCCTGCTTATTTGTACTTCCAAATCCTCCAATTCTTTTATCTTTGCTTTGACCTAATTTGATGTAAGGTAAAATTAAGATTTGTGCTATGCGTTTTTTAGGTTTAGCACTGCAAGTATTGGAAAATGACATTACAATTTGCATTTCCCCTGTAAAATTACTATTAATAGCTTTGTGATATTGTGCTGTAGCTGGCCTAGAGTTAGAGCCTGAACAACATCATATTATAAAAGAAAAAACTGTTTTTTAAAATAAGTTGTAATGGCTGCCCCATTCTCCTCACAATAACTGCTAGCCTTGGCTACTGTAAATAAAATTGCTAGTTTGCTCTGCAAACTAGCCACTATGTAAAGCTGCTTACCTTTTCTTATCAGTAACTGCCAGAATTGCTAGCCTTTGCTTACCGGCAATTGCCAGACTAAGCAGCCCAAACAAATGCCATCTTAGCCTCTGCGACTTGTAATAAGTAACTAAGGTCTGTGATTTCCACCTTACCCAGATAATGTGTAAACAAATGTTTATCTTGACTTCTGTAAAACACTTAAGTAACAAACGGAATGACAAGAGTCCCCTGGCCCTTGGAATATCCGGAGCCCTCGTCTCCACCCAGGAGATGATTTACAGTATCCACTAGCCCTCAGAATGTCTGAAGCCTTTTCATCCCCATCCCCTTCCCCGCTCCTCAACCCCACTCCCAAGGTGGTTTTTTGGGTAAAAAAAGTCTTGGCACCCTCCTTTCCACACCACAGGTTGGAGAGACGTGAGTCCTCTGTGGTCACCGGCATAATAAAGACCCTGTAATCGGGCATACTTTTGTCTTGGTGTTAATTTTCTATGCTCGGTCCAGTATAACAGTTTCTGTATGAAATTTTATCCCTTTAGTATTAAGGCTAGGTTTTCCTAAAAGCAAAACCACTGTTTCTGTAGGTAATTGCTTACAAACTCCTGCTGGTATTTTTTCGTGGATGCTCCCCAGGTAAAATATTTACTTTCTCAGTGCTACACAAATTTGCTGCTGCGCTTTTATTGGTGGCAGGGGACAAACATTGTACAGAGATGAGAGAGTAACTTGAGCAGGATAGGCCCCAGTTGGAATCGGGTTCTCTTCCTTATTAAATTTTGAATGACATTGATTAGCCCAATTATTTTTGTTTATTAATTGTTTTACACTTAGGGCAAATGCCTGGTTTAGTATTTTTTGTTGTTACCCTCAGCTGAGGTCCTGTTCCTAGATTTTGTCTGCAGTCCTTTTGGTGTGTTCCCTTTTTCCAGAATGAAAACAAGCTCCGGAAAATTCAGCAGTCCCATTGTTTACCCTCAATCCTGCCATAGTTTGCACTAATAATGTAGCCTTATGTAAATTTCCTCCATTGCCATCATGAACCTTAATATAGTCCATTAGATGAGCTATCCCTTTAAAAGGCTGTTTAGCAGCCTGCCATTTTGTATTAGCATTATTGATTGCTTGTTTAAGTTTCTTTAGAAATTTAAATGGAATTTAAATGGAAAAGGCTTCAATGTTACCTGAAACTGTCCCTGTTCATTTTGACGATGCATTATAACAGGAACTGCTATCCCTCTAAATTTCCGTCGTTACCAGCCTGCTGAATCCCAGCCTGAATAGACGATTACTGCTGTGGAAGGCCTGTATAGAGCCACTGGAGCAGCAAGGTTGGCTTTTGAACAACTTTTAAGTTTTCTAACGGGGAAATGTCAGGTAGGTTTGGCCATTTTACTTTTTGAGAATGGGCTTAACATTTTTACTTTTTAACTTAACTAATATCATTTTCATTTGGTTTAAAGCTTTTCTTTAAAAGGTGTGGTTTTACATTCTTAGCTTCCACTTGCTTTTTAACTAATTCATGGGCTAGCTGTACTTCCTTTCCCTTTAGAGGCTACTGCTTTACTTAAATCAGATTTTAAAAGAGTTATCTCAGAGATAACAAAGGAATTATTATTAGAAGTTAAATTTTACTTAAACCTTAGCAGAGAATTACAATTTTGGATGTTACTTGTTTACAAAGAACACACACAATTTTGCTGTGGAACACCTGCGGAGAGCAGCACGCAGCTATTTGGACCTGGCCCCACACGGCTGCTGCTTGCTGCTTTCTGCTTGTGTTCTGCTTGTGCTACTCACTACCGAGCCTGGGCCACAGTTGCCGGCCTTGGGCTGAGTCTGTTCGCTTGAATGCTGCTTTGATCTTTCTTTGCTGCTGAGCTTTTTCCATTTTTTTTTTTCTTCCTCCCCACCCCCTACCTACTTGGCTGCGGGGGACAGCTTTTGCTTGCTCTGCTTCCTCCCCCTGCCGGGTTCGCAGCTTGCTGGCCTGGGTGGAGCTTCCCAATGGAGCTTTTATCTTTTTCTTTCCTTTTTTTTCTGAGTCATCTTTGATTCCCTCATTTCAGTTGCAATTTTCTTCTTCCCCACCTCCTTATTTATAATACAATGAAAGACAAAGAAAGCAACAGAAGAACAGAGTAAGAAAACACAGATTCATTGAAAACAGCTGACAGAGCAAGTGGCTAGTACTCACTTTAACTCCCCCTTTCCTTAAGAGCTGTCTTAGCAGACTCAGAGTAAGCATTACACCTGCTCGCTCCTTAGCCCGTGTGTCTCTGGCACCTCCGAGCGCTTTAGCTTAGCCGCAAAGCTTCTTAATGTAGTCCTCCTGTTTGTATGCTGGAGTGTTCCTTCACCGAGACTTCTTTGTACCCCACGTTTGGGCACCAAAATGTCGGGGTACCAGCCCAGACAACCTAGGAAGTAACAGGGTCAGCGGAAACAAAGAAATTAAGAGATGAGTAGGCGCATAAAGGTGGGCTCCCAGGGGGCCGAGGCAAGTAGGAGGATGTGAAGGCCCCATGCACTGAGTTTTGAACAATCCAATTACACTCGTCAAGTTATTTTGAGGGAATGGATATCCCATTCTCCATTATGTGTTTATTTCATATTGCATTCCTGTATCAAAACATTTCATGTACCCCATAAATATATGCACCTACTATATATGCACACACACACACACACACACAAATAACCAACCTCTGCTAATATCATACTTTCTTCTGCAGCTTTATCACCTCTCTTAGCCTTCATAGAACTGAAGAGAGTTAGGGCTTTGCTCTGGACAAGGCTTTGGCTTGAAGAAATGTTGTGGGTGGTTTGTTCTATCCAGGGCAGTAGAACTTTCTCCGTGTCAGCTATAAGATTGTTTCAGTTTCTTATCACTTATGTGTTCACTGGAGTGGCACTTTTAATTTCCTTGAAGAACTTTTTCTTTTTGTTCACAACTTGACTGTTCAGTGCAAGAGGCCCAACTTTTGGCCTGTCTCTTTTAATATGCCTTCTTGAGTAAGCTCAATCGTTTTTAGCTTTGGGTTCAAAGTGGGAGGCATGCCACTTTTCCTTTCACTTACACAGTTAGAGGCCTTTGTAGGGTTAGTAACTGGCCTAATTACAATATTGTTGTGTCTCAGGGAATAGGGAGGGTCAAGGAGAAAGAAAAAGGTGAAGAACAGCCAGTTGATGGAGCAGTTAGAATACACCGCAGCATTTATTTATTAAGTTTGCTGTCTTATATAGGCACAGTTCGTGGTGCCCCAAAATAATTACAATAGTACATCGAAGATCACTGATCACCATAACAGATATAATAAAAGTTTAAAATATTTCAAGAATTATTAAAATGTAAACCAGAGACATAAGGTGAGTACCATGCTGTGAGAAAAATGGTGCCAGTACACTTGTTTGACACAGGATTGCCTTGCCACAAATCTGCAATTTCTGGGGGAAGAAAACTCACCAAAAATGCAATTATCTGTAAAGCACAGTAAGGTGAAGTACAAGAATAAGAAGTATGTCTTTACACGTGTATTGAAACATCATGTTATACCTGAAATATGTACAAGTTTTGTGTGTCGATCATAAATTTAAACAAATAACAAAGTCAAATAATAGTAGTATGAAAACATTAAAAGAACTCTTTACAATTTGAGATAGCCTTGAATGCCTATGAACCAAATAATGTACTGAATTTCTGTTCTTCTATCTAATTTTCATTCTAATATCTAAGTCAAGTCATAAAAATAATTTTGCCTGATAGAATTATTTGCTGGGCCAATTAACACCTTAAATTATGATTAAACATTTACAAATTAACTGTATCCCTGGGGAGCCTTACCTTGGGGCACATCTCTTCTGTATACATCTGTTGCTTGTTGCTATCTAAACAAATTTCATTATTTAAATGCAAGATTAAAAAAATACCTGTAATGCTATTAAAGTTAGAAATATAGCATATGAAAATCTGTTGATTCTTAAAAATGTAATTTAAATTCCTGGGCTTAAATGTGTAACAACATAAACATTTGAGTAATTCTGCTGCCATAATTAATATGGAAGCTTCAGTTTAATACAGTTACACAGATCTGAAAAAACAGTTGCTCTAAAGCTAACAACAACAATGAGAAAATTATCAGAATAATTACCATCACGTTAATATCTGCACACAAAATGTTTAGAATAGTAAGCTAGGATTTGAACCTAGGCAATTTGGTCTTGGAGAGAAAAAAATGTCCTGTTCCCAGTGAGTTCATAGTCAAATAGGTGCTGGGGAGAGGAGGAAAACAAAAATGAAGTCACACAGGTGAATGCATGCTGCAATTCTGGAAAATTTTAGGAAGGAGTGGTGTATGCTACTAAAAAAAGCCTGAGGTTGCAAGATTTGACTTGTCTAGAGGAAGATGAGGGCTTGGCTGTTGCCTGACATGTGAAGAATGCATAGGCCTTTTTAACTAGATAAAGCTGTAGGTGGGGGCCTGGAAGAGCTTTCCAAGCTGAGGGCTGAGCTTCTACAAATGGCCTGTGGGTGCTTAGCCAGTATGAACAGAGGGAAAGAAGGCTGTCTGACAGGAAGTAAAGGGGAGCTGAGTCCTGAATGAGGTGGGAAAAGGTGGAAGCCAGACCAAGGTGTGAAAGTTTTGTACTGTATTTACATAAGAGCTCTGGGCAATATGTTAAGCTCTGGATGACTTGATAAGATTGATGTTCCAAATGTTGAGTCTGGCTCTAATGGAGAAAACAAGTTGGAGTAAGGCAAGTGTAGAAGCCGGTGACCTGATGGGAGAATGTGATATTGGAGTAGACTGAGGTTTGTTGTTAGGCTCTTAGGCTACAGGGTTGATGAAGGGTAATGGAGGTAAGTCGAGATATTTCACATGTATTTAGTAGGTTTTTACCTACTAAAGTTTTAAAAACGATGCTTCATTGAATGGTGGTATGAGAAGGCAGGAGATTGAAAAGACCCCAATATGTCTATTTATTCTTTATCTTCTCCAACCTCTGGGATTGATTATCATGTCTTTGGAGTCTTGTGAAATAGTGCTTCTTAATCTGAAGCTCTTGATTCTCCTCATTTCTGTTGAGCTCCTGATTCAGGAGGTTTTGCTTGAGGCTCTAAAATTTGGAAATTCAGAGCCATTTGTCTTGTTTTGGTTTTCTGAGGTATCTTGTTTGAACATTCTTACATTCAAGCACATTTGGAAAATGCTGATATAGACAGTGTGTAAGATAGTCAGTGATTCTCAATATTGGCTACACATTAGAATTGCCAGGGATGCTTTTAAAAATATGTATGCCCCAAAACCTAAAATGCAATAAAATAAATAAATGGGAAAAACAAATAATTTTAACTATAAAATTATAATATAACTAACATTTACTTCATTAATCTGTTGTGAAGATTAAAAGTGTTGATAGACAAATGAAGTCAGACTTATGCCTACAAAAAAATAATTGTTAGTCATTATCACTTTTAAATCTGTTTTTTCTCGCTTCTATGTATTAGCTGTATGACCCTAGATAAATCATGTAACAATTAAAAAAATAAAAAAATAAATAAAATTAAAAATATATATGCCAAGGCCGGGCGCGGTGGCTCACGCTTGTAATCCCAGCACTTTGGGAGGCTGAGGCGGGTGGATCACGAGGTCAAGAGATCGAGACCATCCTGGTCAACATGGTGAAACCCCGTCTCTACTAAAACTACAAAAAAAACATTAGCTGGGCATGGTGGTGCGTGCCTGTAATCCCAGCTACTCAGGAGGCTGAGGCAGGAGAATTGCTTGAACCCAGGAGGCGGAGGTTGTGGTGAGCCGAGATCGCGCCATTGCACTCCAGCCTGGGCAACAACAGCAAAACTCCGTCTCAAAAGTTCAAGCAAAAAAAAAAAAATATATATATATATATATATATATATATATGCCAGGGCCCTGCCTGAAACAATTAAATCAGAAGCTGTGAGTTGAGCCTGGATGTTGGTATTTTAACAGGTGATTGGGATATGCAGCCAGTATGAACCTCTGAGTTAAATTATAATTCTAGAAAGCATGTGGAAAAAAACCCTGGGATAATATGAAGATAGAAGCATGCCAGGCATATGGTAAAAATGATTTGTAAAGCACAACATGGACAAATTACTCAAAATAAAATCAATAAAGTAGTAAAGGTACTGAATTATGCTGTATCCACTGGGATATTTTCAACCTTTTCCAAATGACTATATAAAATTATTCTACCATCTTCCAGCAGGAATTATTAAATAGTGTATATAGTGTGATATTGTGCCAGAATTGCTAGCCTTTGCTTTAGTTATTTAGTAATAAGTAAAATAAGCAGCCCAGGATAACTAAGATCTGTTTGTAAACAAATGCTTATCTTGACTTCTGTAAACCACTGAAGTAACAAACAGAATGACAGAAGTCCCCTGTCCCTTGGAATGTCCGGAGACCCCCGCCCTCGTCTCCACCCAGGAGGTGAATCACAGAATCCCCTAGCCCTTGGAATGTCCAAAACCTTTTCATCCCCATCCCCGCTCCTCACTCCCACTCCCAAGGTGGTTTTTCGGGTATAAAAAGTCTTGGCACCCTCCTTTTGATGCCACAGGTTGGAGAGACGTGAGTCCTGTGTGGTTGCCGGCATAATAAATGACCCTGCCATCTGGCATACCTTTGTCTTGGTGCTAACTTTCTACGCTCGGTCCAATACAACAATAGTACTTGATATACTTCTCTAAATTGGACATAAAGCAAATGTATTAAATTGAGAGAACCTCTTCATGAAAGGAATCAAAGTATTCAAATGAAGGTAAAGTAACTTTGGCCATTTAGCATGATCTGAGGTTATTTATAAAATAAACCAGGCAGAACTATCATTTCTGTACTCATAAGTTTTATATTTTTACTTCTCAGTAAATTTTATATTAAAAGACATTAATACTTTCTGTTGTTATTGGGTACTTATGTCCACTGTTGAGAAAGCTTTGCATTTAAAGCAAAGCACAAATAAAAATAGAACTACAAAAATGACTTCTGTAATAATTAAGTTAAAAAATTAGAATGCCAGAGACCTAAAAGTTATTCTCATTCACAGGTGATATAAAGACAACAACTTAGTTAGGTGACGTAGTTAACTAGCGACCCAAGCTTTAGAAATGTAAAGGTCTCTAGAGGGATTCCTGGCTTTACATTTCTATCAGCCAGTCAATCTAGCTATCATCCATCTGTCAAACAATCAAGTTATACTCAATCCTCAAAAACTGCATATTTAAAAGTTAAATATATATATTTAAACCATAGAATGTAATGTTTTGACATATTTATAAACTTGTGAACCCCTTGCAACAAAAATAATGGACATATCTTTCAGCTCCCAGAGTTTACTCATGTTATCTCTGCAATCCTTTGCTCCCACATTTCCTCATTCCCCATTCTTCATACATACGGAATATACTCCTTTTTTGTCTTGTTTACTGTTTCATCCAGAAAAAATATTTTGAGATTCATCCATAATGTTGCTTATACTAATGATTCATTTCTTGTTATTGCTAAGCAGTAGTCCATTACATATAATCACCACAGAATTTTCTGTATTTCTTGATGGATATTCAAAGCCTTCCTAGTTTTTGGCTATTACAAATAAAACTGCTATGAACATCCATATACAACATTATAAGGTTAAAGGAGAGCAGTTTCAGAAAGAATATTTTCTTTCAGAACTTTGGAGTAGAATGGCTGAATCAAATGGTAAGTGTATGTTTGACTATTTAAGAAAATGCCAAAATATTTCATGAAGTAGCTGTATCACTGCACATTCCCACCAATGTTTTCTCCATAGACAAACCCTCCAAAGGCCTGGGTGGATAAACCTGTCTGTAAATATTTCAGAATTCATGTGAAGGAGGGAGGCTGGATCTGGTACTCTCAATAAACCCTGTTTCTAGCATGGCACCTCACTTCAGCTTTTACTGTGCCTCCACAACTTGGATTCTGACACTCTTTGACCCAGTTTCTACAGAGAATAAATTAATTATCTCCTGAGACATAAAAAAGAGGAAATTACTTGGTTGCATGGAGTCACAGAAAGAGACACAGAGTCCAGTTGTCCTTTTACAGACTTCTAGGCAATGCTTCATTTTCAGTGTCATGATCCCTAACCCCCTATAACTTCAGAAATACCTGGCATCTCTGATGTCTGAAATTTTCCAGGATTCTAAAAGATGAGTTAGCTTATTTCTCATTGGAACCTTGCTTAGCTTCCACTTAGGCAACACCTTTCTCCTTTCTGTAAAGTCAGCTATCGCCTAGCAATTTTTCCTCTTCCAAAAGTTGGTTAACATCTCTTGCTCTTTCACTTAATATGGTATTATATTTCTCTTATTGCTTAGCTGACACTTCAGCAATGTTTGGAGAGGAAGCAGACATAAACAATTGTATTGTTACAGCTATGCAAAGTAAAACAGCAAAACCCTTTCATGCATATTGGTTATTAGACTTGGCTACTCCAAGTCTCCTGCCCCTTCTAAGATCTCTGAATGTCTCCCTTGATTTAGCAACTAATGAGGTAATATCTTGTGTAATGGGGGGCTTCTAGGCCCCTGCTCTAGCACTTACCTCTGTTTATTTTGATTGAGTGGCATGTGTTCTGATTGATCTGTAAGTTTCTTGAGTAGTTGGCATCTGGTTCTGATTGATCCTGTCCATAATATACTCTGCTAAGTAATTTTGATATCACTCTTGAATAAAGGAGCTCTAACCCATATCATCTGAGGAGGAATTGAATGAAATAAAGTATGAGGTTAAGAGAGCAGAGTTAGGAAGGATATTTTAATTATTTTAATATACAGTAGGACTTAGTGACATGTTCAAAATAAACCATAGGCTTAGATCTAGGGCAGAATTAATTTCAATATGAACCCTAACTTTGGGAAGAATAATGTAGCTACAATTATATCTCTAATATGTTATATCCAACATAATACATGATTTTAAAATATAACATATATTCTATGTTTAGACTATAAAAGCAATGCAGCCTTTTACAGCAGCACGTGCTGAAAAACTTAGCATAGGAAAGTCTGAATAAGAGGCTGGGCATGGTGGTTTATGCCTGTAATCCCAGCACTTTGGGAAGCTGAGGTGGGTAGATTACTTTAGCCCATGATTTCGAGTGGGCAACGTGGTGAATCCCCGTCTCTACTAAAATACAAAATAATAGTAATAATAACAATTAGTTGGGCCTGTCAGCCTGCACCTGTAATCTGAGCTACTCAGGAGGCTGAGATACAAGAATCGCTTGAGCCTGGGAGGTGGAGGTTGCAGTGAGCTGAGATCATGCCACTGCACTCCAGCCCTGGTGACAGAGTGAGACTGTCTCTCAAACAAAAACAACAAAAACAACAAAAAAAAAAAAGAAAGAAAAAAAAGTAGGAATAAGAAAGCAGAAAACTCTGTGTTTTTACAACTGAGAAATGATGATGATATACTGTTTCCATGTAATTTTTTTTCTTAGTAAAATAAATAAATTTGTCCTTTGACGTTTTCCTACCTTATGTATTTGACATTTGAGACCTTGTTTAAAATATCTACATTATAATGATTTCAGATCCCATCCTTTAGATCACAGGAGGCAGTCCATTCTTTTATCCAAGAAAATTCTGGAAATCCCTAAAATGTATGTATACAATATGCATAACATGTACTGCAAATTGACCCATTGGCTGTATTTGGGAATTGTTTTGTTGGATTGTATTCTGCTTTGTTTTAAATCTGTGGAATTCTTAGAGTACTTCACTAAATCCAATGGTTTCTCTGGGTCATACTCTTCCTCCATCAGTTTACTTATAGGATGATTATAAACCCTTCATTTAATTTCCCCAAATTATATTTCAGGCGAGGCTATGCTGTGTCATAGAACTTGAGTAAATGCAGATACATAGAGCACAATGGAGGAAGCATATTGCACTGCTATTAGAAATAGTTTCTCTTAGTGTGTAGATACTAAACAAACCAGAGAGTTCATGCCTTCCTCCTGGTAGGTTGCTGCTCAGTCAGGGACCTCTCAGCTCCATCAGCAAGTAACTTCTGCCATCTAGTACCACGTATACCAGGAGACAACCTTCCTGGATGCCAGAAAGAATAGCAGGTCCCCTACCCTGTTGTCCAAGGAAGTCTTGCTTATGTAATGATCTTGTATGTTTGACAGTGATAGTGGCCATTCCTTCATAAAAACCCCATACCCCACCTACAATGATGTGGTTAGGCTTTCCTGACCCAAGAAACACATTCACAATAGTTGCTGTACATTTCTAAAAGATAAAACTATTTAGTCTTAACTGCATATGTAATACCAACATATGACTAAACATAGTTCATACTATATTTAGTTTGGACTAAATATGTTTATGTGGGGATGGGGGGAAGAGGGTCTAACTTTCCAAAGGCAAGTGATCCTAAAAGTAAATATACTCAATTTACATTCACATACAGGATATATAATATTTCAGCCTGCAGCTTCTGCACTGAAAATTATTGAGATTCCATAGTTTTTCAAAGTCAAGAGGTGTATACTTGCTTTGTAACTAAAGAATCTAGTCCTGTGAGTATTTTTTTCTAAAGCAGTCTGTTACAGATGTAAATTAAAGTTGTTTCCAAGGAAAAGAAAGCTGCTAGAAATGTATTATTTTTTCCTTTTTTTAAAAAAAAAATCTTTATTGAGCTATAATTCATATGTCATGCAATTAGTTCATTTATAGCTTCTAGTATATTAATAGATGTGTACAACTATCACTAGTCAACTGTAGCTTTCATCATCTCAAAAAAATTTCCATGCCCTTTATTTGTACACTCCCATTGCCCAATGCCTCCATCCCTAAGCAATATCTGATATATTCTCTGTCTCTGTAGAATTGCCTATGCTGAACATTTCAGTAAAAATATTGTATAATGATGTATATTAGTTCATTCTCACATCTCTATAAAGAACTGCCCAAGACTGGGTCATTTATAAAGGAAAGACTTCATTGACTCATAGTTCTGCATGGCTGGGGGGACATCAGGAAGCTTAGAATCATGGTTGAAGGGGAAGCAAACACGTGCTTCTTCACGATAGCAGGAAAAACACTTGTCAAGCAAAAGATGGAAAACTCCTTATAAAACCTTCAGATCTAATGAGAATTCACTCACTATCACTAGAACAGCATGAGGGTAAACACCCCCATGATTAAATTACCTCCCACCAGATCCCTCCCACCACACATAGGGATTATAAGAAGTACAATTTAAAATGAGATTTGGGTGGGGACACAACCAAACCATATCACAATGTAAGGTCTACTTGAGTGACTCCTTTCACTTGGCATTATGTTTTCAAGGTTAAATAATTCTCTGGCGTGTATCACTACTTTTTGATGGCTGATAACCATTGTATGGCTACCACATTTTAAAATTCATCAGGTTGACATGTGGACTGTTTCTGCCTTTTGACTACTGTTAGTAATGTTGCTATATAAATGTATGTACAAATATTTGTGTGACCACAGATTTTTATTCTTTTGAGTACATACATATGAGTGAAATTTCTGGGTCATATGTAAGTGGTAAAATAAGTTTCATTTTTCTTAAAAGTAAAATTATGATATGCATTTTCGTGCAAATTTTATACATATGGATATATACACACATGTATCTCACATGAGATATATGCTATTTAGAGTTAAAGAGAAAAGAGAGAAAAAGATAGAGACAAAAAGCACTGATAAGCCTACCATTTTGTGAAATACACTTTTGGCTCTTTGGTGTACGTATCAATAATACATCCAAGTTTCTGTCATAATGTAGATAGTTTTAGTTGCTTCCTTTGATGCTTAACATGATCGTGGACATTGGATTCACTATTACATCATACAAATGTATCATAACTTATTTAACCAACTTTCTACTACTGGACATTGTGGTCATTTAAAAACCTGATATTATTAATACTTATTTTAATATATAGAGTTGGTGTATACATTTTGGTGCTTAGAATAAATTCCCAAGAGTGGGATTGGTGGATCAAAGATTAATATATTGCTACATATTGCCCATTTGAATCACATAATTTTAAGGTCTTGTAAAACGAGTTTTTATAAAACTTGAATGAGAAAACATGAAAGGGCACTATCTAAACCAGGGTAGTCCTCATTTAATTATTTGAGCAATTCTAGCTGTGGGGAGAGAGTGGTACTGTGGTAGAAATTTAAAAAGAAAAGAAAAGAAATTACGTGAAGCACCAAAGAGAAATGCTGAATAATGGGAAGCAAACAGATGTTTAATGCTGATAATTTGACTCAAAGAATGGTAGAAACTAAATGGCAAAAGAGTTGATGTGGAATTGGCTGTAGTAATCTTTTTCTAATCTTGGTTTTCTAACAAAACATCTGTGCAATTTTTAATATAAGCCACATTTAATTGAGTACATGTGAACACAAAAACATGTAGCAACTGTTCTTTAGCTAATGGTGGTGGCTCTGTTGGGTTGTCCACAGAGAAAATATGTCTACCCTTTCAGTTTATGGAAAAAATACAGCTAAACCTTACCCTAATGCACCAAGTTAATTGGAAAGGAAGTCAAACAAAAAGTAACAAAGCCTTTATTTATTTTTGGCGAAGATGTGTGTGCAACAAGAGAAAATTCTCACACAAAAGACAATAATTTAAAAACCAGTAAGCATTGCTTCAAGTCCTTTCTAAGAAGCAAAACCTAAAATATGGAGAATGTAGATCTTAGATCTATGTTCTAGATCTTAGACCTATGTTATTATAGATCTATGTTCTCCTTAGATCTCAATCCTATTGGAATATTTCTTAAAGATCTGAAGAAGCTGGTGCAGCAGAAGGAATATAGCAAGAACATTAAAGTTCGTCAATGTTTTGTTTTGAAAGTGGGTAGCCTTCACAACTTTTATTTGCATTATCTATGTTTGTCTCACATGTGAATGCATATATTCAATGACATTTTTATTGCTTACTTTTTCTTAACTTCTATGTTAAGAGAACTGAAATTTATCAGACATGGCTTTTCCACACCTTTTTTTAGAAATATAACTTCTGTGTTTGAAGAATTCTGTGTTGGAGAAGAGTTCCCAGAGGCGGGATGGACATAAGTTGGTTTTAAGGATGCATTTTCTTCCCTAGCCTAAAAATCAAACAATACATGAAGTAAACCAAAGCTCTGTTCTCAGATTTGGAACACAGCACTTCTGGGACTGCTTCTTGGCAGCCTCTATAAATACATATAAGCTCACATTACAGTGTGACATAGCAGGAAATTCTAGAAGTCAGAGGTCAGAATTAAGAGAAAGAGCCAGATGCAGTGTCATGAGCCTGTAGTCCCAGCTACTCAGGAGGCTTGAGATGGGAGAATGGCTTTAGCCCTGGAAGTTGGAGGCAAGCCTGAGAATTTGAGGCAATCCTGGACAATACAGTGAGACCCTATCTCTTTAAAAAAAAAAATGAATGAAATGAAACAAGAAGAGGATCTGATGTAGCTGATTATTGAGAAAGTGCAGAATGCAAAGAGCCTGAAAGGGGAGATATTTTACATAGGCAAGTGACTCGAGGCATTTTCTGATTGGTCTTCTCCATGCTCCTTGCCCAGCAAGCTCCATGGCATTCACCTGAAAGCTACCATGTCAGTGAGTAGTTATGGGTGAAGGGCGTTCTGGGGGTCTTGGGGAACATGGCTAAAATGGGCCTATGACCTTTCCCCAATTCATGTCACTTACTTCTCCTAAATCCATTTTCTGTGTTTGGTACCACTTATATTACTTCTTCACTAAGTGTCTACATTCATAAACTTCCTACCATAAAAATAGGAATCTGTTTTCTTTAGAAGTTCACAGATTCTCAAGGAACAAAACAATGTAACAGTGATTAAAAGGTTCATATTCAAAAGGCAGTTACTGGATATTTCTTTTCTTAGCTAAATGTAATGTCCACTTATCTTGAATTTTAAGTAGCAAAGAGTAGGGATCCTTAACATAAATCTCAGTGTCTAATCTCTAAATTAAAGGTATTTAACCAGATTGTCAATAAAATTAATTTTAGCTGTAAATTCTGATGCTCTTGTGTGATTTCTGAAAACCAGCACAGGATTATTCAAGTATTGGACTCTGATAAAAAATGTGCACTGGCTTCCAATTGCCCTGGGTTTTAGACTGACATTTAAATCTATTTGACTGATTTGCCCCCAGTCTTTTCTTCCAGCTTGCTTCCTACCATTTCTCAGTACAAATCCTCCACTGACTCAGTCAGTCAGCTAGTTATACCACAAACATAACTTGTTTTCATCTCTTTTCATCCTGTGTGCTTTCTCCTTCCTGTAATGCTCATTTTCTTATCCAAATACTACAGAATATTTTTGTTCTAGAGCCACATTAATCTCTTCTTTGCTCTTTGGGAAGACTGGGACTTTGGAGTGAGAGGATCTGTAGTAGCTTAGCCACTTTGGACCAGTTATTTACAACTTCTGTAGGCTTTAATTTCTTCATTTGATAAAAGGGACTCATAAAAGTACCTGGCTCATAAAGGTTTTGTGAGGTTGCCTTGAAAGCACTTAACTTGTTGGCACACAGTAAACATTCAGTGGATGATGATGTTGAGAAAGATGATGAATCTTGGCTTATATAGTTGTGTATTTGATCTTTGTCAGGATAGACATGCCTTATGTTTTAATTCATATCAGTGTGAAAAATCTGGGGGGGTCTCACTGTATTGTTAAATTTTTCTTCCTATACACCAGTGCGTGATTTTTAAAAAAATTTCCAAATGCCCCCTTCCACCTTTGTGAGAAAAATAAGCTAATCTCTAAGAGAAAGAAAGTCTCTCAGTGTTTGAGAGAAAGCAGCAAATTTCAGAACTACAACTTCTCTGGCTGTCTCCTTAGCTGTGCTTTATTTCTCCGAGTTTTTAGTCCAGTCCACTTTCTCTTCAATCCTCCCTGGCTCACAGTAGTAAACTGAAGCATGCTTTATTAAAGTAAAATGAAATAATTATATCATGCTTCTTACCTGCAAGCACATGAGTTTTGATGCCCTTCAAGAGGAATGTATTAGATGGGCAGGTGGTTGGTAATCATCCTACTCTGCCTCATTGGGTGACATTTAAATAATCATACTCAAATCTGCAGTAACTACAGAGGAGCATTTCAAGTGAATTATTATTTACTTCATACTACAGTTTAATGATTAGGCGTACAGATAAATAAGGGAATATTTTCATGACACCCATGCTATTGAATGTAGTGAACATCGAGAATACAACTTGATTTCTAAAAATTCCTACAGTTACCAGAGAACAAAAAGAATACATCCGAATGCGGAAATTTTCTTTTTTTTTTTTTTTTTTTGAGACAGAGTTTCACTCATGTTACCCAGGCTGGAGTGCAATGGCGCGATCTCGGCTCACCGCCTCCTGGGTTCAGGCAATTCTTCTGCCTCAGCCTCCTGAGTAGCTGAGATTACAGGCACACGCCACCATGCCCAGCTAATTTTTTGTATTTTTAGTAGAGACGGGGTTTCACCATGTTGACCAGGATGGTCTCGATCTCTTGACCTCGTGATCCACCCGCCTCGGCCTCCCAAAGTGCTGGGATTACAGGCTTGAGCCACCGCGCCCGGCCTGGGGAAATTTTCAATTCTTTTCCAGGTGCAGGCTGTCTGGCAGCTTATTTCTAGAGATGTCTAGGACACTGAAATAACCGATGATTCATAGGCAAATTCTTTTTCGACTTGCAATTATGTACACAAAAACGATAGAGTTAAAAAAATAATTGGCCGGGCGCGGTGGCTCAAGCCTGTAATCCCAGCACTTTGGGAGGCCGAGGCAGGTGGATCACGAGGTCAAGAGATCGAGACCATCCTGGTCAACACGGTGAAACCCCGTCTCTACTAAAAATACAAAAAATTGGCTGGGCATGGTGGCGCGTGCCTGTAATCCCAGCTACTCAGGAGGCTGAGGCAGAAGAATTGCCTGAACCCAGGAGGCGGAGGTTGCGGTGAGCCAAGATTGCGCCATTGCACTCCAGCCTGGGTAACGAGCGAAACTCCGTTCCCCGCCCCCCAAAAAAAAATTAACTTGGACTACTAGAATATTTTCCCTGAAGATCTCTCAGTAGAATGGGGAAGACATTTTTATTTTTGGTAATTATTTATGCAGGTTCTATTAATATTCACCATGTTAAAAATTAATACTGAGAAATGCTTAAAATATGTATACAGTTATCTTAATATAATTTATATTTTAAGTTTCTATGAAAAATTATTTTTTAGTAATGATGAGTAATATTTTTATTGTATAAATGTAAGGCGTACATGTTTCCATATACATCTGCATGGTGAAGTGCTTATAACAGTCAAATACTTTAATAAATTACTACATTATCTTCCATAGTCACCTTTCCTTTTGACATGTATGTGTGTGTACATGTGTGTTAAGAATATCTAAAATTTATTGTTTTAACAAATTTCCAGTGTATACAATGCAATATCATCAACAATGGTGCTTATGCTGTATTCTCGTTCTCTACAGGTATTCATCCTGTGTAAACAAAAAATTCATACCCTTTGGCCCACATCTCCCATTTCTCCTGTACCTTTCCCAACTACCATTCTACTCTGCTGCTTTGTGTTTATGATTATGTTTTTAAGATTCCACATATAAGTGAGTTCATGTAGTATTTGTCTTCCTATATCTAGCTTATTTTACTGAACATAATTCGTCCATGTTGCTGAAAATGGCAGGATCTCCTTTTTTAAGGCCAGATAGTATTCTGTTGTATGTGTATACCATGGCTTCTTTATCCCTTCCTCTATCAGTAGTTGCTTAGGTCGTTTCCCTACTTTGGCTATTGAGAATAATTCTGCAATAAGCATGGACACACAGATATCCTTATAAGGTGGTGACTTCATTTCCTTTGGGGATATATCCAGAAGGGGGGTTACTATGCTAATTCTACATGAATTACTATATGGTAGTTCTACATAGAATTTCTTTTAGGGAGCTCTGTGAAGTTTTCCAAAGTGGCTACCTAAATCTGCATTCTTACCAACAGTTTACAAGTGTTTCCTTTTCTCTACACCCTCAGCACCACTTATCTCTTGTCTTTTTCATAATAAGCATCCCAACAGATGTTAGGGGCT
>NW_022436948.1:46627395-46695501 GCF_009761245.1 Sapajus apella | reverse complement strand
CCTGAAGGCGGCGCACGAACACCAGAAAGAGATACGAGGAGTCGCTTCCCTGGAGCCTCCCTGGGCTGAGGCTGGGGTCGCAGAGCCAGGCACTTCCAGGGGCACTGGCTCCTGAAGCAGGAGCCGGTCAGCGCAGGGCAAAGGCCATTTGACCTCCCTTCTGGCTTCTGCGTCACACAGTCCACGAGTTTCTAACGTGAGAAAAAACCATTAGTTAACTCAACCTCTTTGGATTTCCGAGGCTTTGAAGTCTACATACTCGTCCTGCAGAAAGCGAATCGCAACCCCTAGAGTTTAGCGGTTGCTTAATCTATGTGGAGAGGAAAACGAAACGTTTAGGTTGTCTCTGGGGTGCGATCGGTTAGCGGGTTCGGCAGTTAACCTAAAGGTTGGTGGTTCAAGTCCATCCAGGGACTGCTTTTAAATGTTGGCCGCTGTGCACAGATAAATGTTGCCATTTGTTCCCAGATGTGGTGGCTCCGGCCTGTAACCCCAACACTCTGGGAGGCCTAGGCTTGAACTCAGAAAAAGACCAGTGAGACTCCTATCAATTAAAAAAAAAAAAAGAAAGAAAGAAAAAAGCCAGGCGTGGTGGCTCACACCTGTAGTCCCAGCACTTTGGGAGGCTGAGACAGGCGGATCACCTGAGGTCAGGTGTTTGAGACCAGCCTGACCAACATGGAAGAAAACCTGTCTCTACTAAAAATGCAAAACAAAATTAGATGGGCGTCATAGCACGTGCTGGTATTACAGATACCAGCTATTCATGAGGCTGAGGCAGGAGAATCGCTTGAACCTGTGTTATAAACCCCATAATCCATCTAGATTACTTTGGTTGAACAATCAGATGTGGTATCTTTGTTTTTGTTTTTAAGACGATTCTAACTCTAATCGCCAGGCTGGAATGCAGTGGCACCATCTTGGCTCACCGCAACATCTGCCTCTGAGGTTCAAGTGATTCTCCTGCCCCAGCCTCCCGAGTAGCTGGGATTACAGGTGCCTGCCACCACGCCTGGCTAATTTTTGTATTTTTACTAGAGATGGGGTTTCATCATGTTAACAAGGCTGGTCTTGAACTCCTAACCTCAGGTGATCCACCCGCCTGGGCCTCCCAAAATGCTGGAATTAAAGGCGTGAGCCACCGCTGGCCAACCTCTGTGCTAATTCTAATATCATGTTAGGTCTGTTCAATTTTGATTAACTGATGATTTCCTTCTTTATGGGCCATCGTTTCCTGGCTCTTTGCATACTTGATGTCCTTTAATTGGATGCTGGACATTGTGAAGTTTACCTTCTTGCATACTAGCTTTTTTTAAATTCATTTTTTGTCCTTGCCAGGAGGAAGTCATATTTTATAATTTCTATAAATCGTCTTGAATTTTGTTCTGGGATGCACTTAAGTGGCATGTAAACAGTTTGATCCCTTTGGATCTTGCTTTTATGAACTTTTAGGTGGTTCAGGAGCAGTGCTCAGTCCAAGGCTGACTATATCTCATTACTAAAGCATTATGAATGATGAATAATTCCATTCTGGCTGATGTGAACAGATACTGTTTTCTGCACTGTGTTAGTAGCTGGGATTACAGGGTCGTACTGCCATGCCTGGCTAATTTTTGTATTTTTAGTAAAGATGGTGTTTTGCCATGTTGGCCAGGGTGGTCTCAAACTCTTGACCTCAGGTGATCTGCCTGCCTCCATCTCCCAAAATGCTGGGATTAGAGGCGTGAGCTGCAGAGCCAGGCCTAAAAATATATACTTTTGCTGGGCATGGTGGCTCATGCCTGTAATCCCAGCACTTTGGGAGGTGGGTGGATCACTGGAGGTCAGGAGTTCAAGACCAGCCTGGCCAACATGGCAAAACCCTATCTCTACTAAAAATACAAAAATTATCCAGGCATGGTGGTGGCTGCGTGTAATCCCAGCTACTTGGGAGACTGGGACATGAGAATCACTTGAACCCAGGAGGCAGAGTTTGCAATGAGCTGAGATCATGCCACTGCACTCCAGCCTGGGTGACAGAGCAAGACTCTGTTACAAAAACAAACAAATAAACAAACAAACAAACAAACAAAACTTAAGAGTCAATGTATTTACTGACGGTGAATCTGGGTTCCTGGTGCTCCATGCTCAGGCAGCCATAGGGAAGGAAAGGGGACTATCAACAACTAAGGATCCCACATACAACTTTACCCAGATCTTGCAACTTTTAGATGCTGTCCAGCTCCCAAAAGAAATAACAATTATTCACCGCAGGGGACACCAGAAGGGAGACACTTTTATTATTAGAGATGGCCTGGTCAAAAGAGCAGCTAAGGCCACAGCTAAGGCTGGTATTCCAGGCTGCTGTCCTACCTCCAAGTGCTCCGTCCATGTCAGCGGCACCATACTGCTATACCCTTAAGGAAATTAAAGGGGCTGAGCACAAGGCTTCCAGCGAGACCCCTCAGATGGTTGCTAGAAAATAAACTCTATTCTTTGCAAGGGCATAAGGATGATTTAAAAAAAAGAAAAAGAAAATAAACTCTATTCCTGAGGCTGAGAAATGGGAAATAATGAAACATTTTCATGACTCCTCACATTTGGAAGAGGATTCTCCATTCCAACAAGTTTCTCAAATATTCTTGGAGAAGGGATTGTTCCAGACTATAAAAAGGGTGACAACTTGGGAAGTCGCCCCACACCCTGATCCCCGCTTAAACCTGTGCAACACCAAGGAACACACCATGGGAGACTAGAAGACAGATTTAACCCAGATGTCACCTTACAGGGGACTACAGTGTTTGCTAGTATTTACAGACACTTTCACTTAAAGGCATGAGGTGGATAGACGCTTTCCCCACAAGGACAGAAAAAGCACTGGAAGTGTCCAAATTCTTACTTACAGAAATCATCCCAAGATCTGGGTTACCAAAAGGTTTGCAAGGTGATAGCTGCCATCCCTTCACAGCTAAGGTGACCCAGTGAGGTAATGCCTCAGCCTTAGGCATTACCTATCTTCACTCCTCATGGAGATCTCAAACTTTGGATAATATAGAAAGCCAGCCATGACATGAGCATAATTCTTTCAGGGGACCTCAGAGGCCTGAGTTTCTCTCCTACCATAGCCCTTTTGCATGTGAGGATGGCTCTTTGCAAAGGGAACTTTAAAGCTTATTCTATTTGAAATGACACGGAAGGCCCCTTTTAACTTTAGACCTCCTGTTTGATGAAGAGACACATAGATTATCAACTTAGGCCAGGTTCACAAGAACCTTCAAGAATATGAAAATGAAATGTAAGCTTCTCCCACAAGGAAAAGGATTAACTCCCCCATTCAACCAGGAGAAATAGTCTTTCTGAAAACTTAGAAAGGAGGATCCCCCAAGAATCAATTGCAACCAAAACGGAAGGGCCCCTATCAGGCATTATTAAGCACCCCCACTGCTGTTAAACTTCAAAGTTTCTTTTCTTTCTTTTTTTGTTGGGGGGGGAGGAATGGAGGCTTGCTCTGTCACCCAGGCTGGAGTGCAATGACACAATCTCAGCTCACTGCAACCTCTGCCTTCTGGGTTCAAGCAATTTTCCTGCCTCAGCTTCCTGAGTAGCTGGGATTACAGGCATGCACCACTATACCCAGCTGATTTTTTTTTTTTTGTATTTTTAGTAGAGAATAAGTTTCCCCATGTTGGCCAGGCTGGTCTTGAACTCCTGACCTAGTGATCTGCCTGCCTCAGCCTCCCAAAGTGTTGGGATTAAAGGCATGAGCCACCACGACCAACCTCAAAGTTTCATAGGAGTCCTCACAGATGCCAGAGGAAGACACCACGACCCACACTTGCAAACTCCCAGAAGACTTAAAGCTATTGTTTTGCAAATGCACAGAGAAGTATTAATAACCTGATGCTGTGGATGAGCATGAAGGCATAAGTTTTCCTCTTAGTCCTAATTATAATGTTTTCTGTCTTACCACTTTGCCCTGCTGATGGAATTCAATAAAGGAACCTCTAGCAGCAGACAGCTGGTTTTTATCCTTCCTAAGACCTTGCAGACAAATGCTTTTTACCTTTCCTAGGACCTTTAATAGGTATCTTGTTATGACTTATCTTTGGTCCTTGCTTGTTGAACCTCCTTGTGAAGCTTGTGTCTTCTAGATTACAGCAATTCCATGTAAAGATGCTGCTGGCACCAGGCTTCCAACCCATCCCCTCTTCTAATCCAGAAAATAAAGACATCCTGCCTTTGGGCCATTTAGAACAGGTTTCCAGAGATTTGACTTCTCCGATGCTAGGCAGGGTCTATGCCCATAACATCAGCAGGAAGCAGTTGCAGAAGATGAGCCTCTACTCTTTTGCAAGCCCCCTAAAATGAAGGACGAGTATGTGATTTCCATGGGGAAATGAGGTAGGAGATCAGCAGGACTTATTTTCCAGTCACAATCCCAGTGAGAGAGCAGGATCTGTCAGAACAGGGTGCAGAGAAGAAGCCTGCTGAAACCAGCAGATGATGATGAAAGTGACCTCACTGCCATTAGCATAAAGACACCCCCACAGAGGCCATGTCAGTTTAGAAATGCTGTGGCAACACACCTTGGCAATGGCCTGGAAGTTATTTTATATTTGGAAACTCCCTGTCTCTTTTCCAGAAAGTTCTGAATAACCTACCTCTTAACTGGCATAGGATTAAAAGTGGGTATAAATACAACTAGCTAGTAGGCCACAGGCACCAGCTCTGGGCACACTGCCTATGGGCTAACCCACAGTAGTTTCTGGGTTAGCCCCATAGGCACTGTGCCCAGGAAAGGAAACTACAGTTTGGAGGAAATTTCCCAGGCTAAGAGCCAGTTTGGGGGCTTGCCTGCCCTGCGTCACTATCACTGTCTCCTTGGGCTTCCCAGGAATGTACATGTGTGAGGCTGCCCTGCTTACAGATCTGTTTAACTGCAAGGAAACAGGATATCTAAGTTTGTTCTTCTTTTCTCCAATTTGCAACAGTGGAGTGTGGTTTGCACCTAAATAGGATATTTCTCTGAGCTGCTTATTCCTGGAGCCTGGCAGTCTGCGGCCTGTGGGGGGAGCATCTGGAAAGCAGCCCTCTCCAGGTGGAGAATAGCTATGAGAATTGTGGGTCACAAGGCTTTGGGCAGCTCTGGCCTCCCCATGCTCTTTGGTTTCTGCAGTGGGGTGTGACAAAAGAAGGGAGACCCATCTGAGAGTGACTTCATATTGTGGCTTTTTACCACTTACGTTTGGAAATTTGAACCAGGCAAGCCGGGGAAGTCTCCCGTATTCTTCTTTGAGAACTCCGTTTTCATTACACAGCTGGACAACGGAATCATGATCTGCCTGTAGAGCTCAGAAGCGCATCCTGTTCCAGGAAATCATGACAATTTAGGCAAGTTTTACACGTTTGCTTAAGAGAATGCTTTCTGCCCATTTCATGTTCTTTGTCTCTATCTTAGCTTAGGAAGAAATCCCTGGGGACTCAGGGGTAGAACTTCAGTATGACAGGGCAGAAGGCTCATTTTCACATCATTCTCAACAAATGCCAGCACATCACATGCATTCGCCCCCAACAGGTGCAACATGAAGGAGGCTGTTCCAAAATAGTTGCAGCTTTGGTGTCGGAAGGGACCTGGTGACTGCTCTTCTGGCCCGGTAAAACGTTGTGGAATGATGGCCTCTGTGAGGGCGCAATCTAAGAGGGGGGGTTGCAGAGAATGGCCTTGGAGTGGTAGAATGAAGGGTGACCGGGACATTAGGGGAGCTGATGAGATGGCAGCAGAGGAGACCCTCAATCTGCTACATGGAATATTCAGAAACCTGTGTTTTACTGAATGCCCATCACAGAAGAAGCAGAGAGAAAACAGGCAGTGTACAGCGGCAGGCAGAAGGCAGCAGACGGCCTAGGAATCACAAGAATGATTTTAGAGGGAGATATCCCTGAGATGGGGGCAAATCTCTATCGAGGCCTATGTATTCACCTGTAGGGAGGAATGGCAGCAGCCGCCCTACCTCTCTAGCTGGGACATTTATAATGAATACGTGAAGTATGTCAAAGAGCTTGAAATCTATAAAGCTCTGCCCTAGTCACACGCCTTTAGAAAAATACATATTGCCCGAAGCAGACCGACTGGAGCCTCTCCTACCATTTTCTTCAACAAAGCTGCTGAGATAACATTCCGGCTTTTCTCGCAAGCAGTTGTTGATGAAAAGGGTTTCCTTCAGGTGCTGCCGCTGGCTCCTCTCCTGCAGCCATTCCCCCAGGACATGGAGTGAGATGGGAAATGCAGAATGCCGATTACTGCAGGGGTAGTCAGGAGCCTCTCATCAAGGTCCCTGCTTTTCACCATTATTTTGCTAACTTCATCTTCTCCTCAGGGAACATAAGGCAACTTCCTGTAAGAGCTCTTGGGGTTTCAAACAAAGCATGGCCAAGTGCTAAGCAAACTCCACAGGGATGCCTCCCATGTGGAGATATGGGAAGTGCAGGGCAGGTGGAAGGAGGTGGGAAATCACTGAAGGTCTCTGAGTAGGGCTTTCCTAGCACTGGGAAAGGTGTGGCCACCTCCTTTAGATGTCTTGTAGGTACTGGGGAATATCTTCCTCTCTACAAAATATTTCTCCCGAACTTTTTTTTCTTGAGACAGAGTCTCACTCTGTCACCCAGGCTGGAGTGCAGAGGCCCCATCTTGGCTCACTGCAACCTCCGTCTCCCAGGTTCAAAGGATTCTCTTGCCGCAGCCTCCTGAGTAGCTGAGACTTCAGGGATGCATCAGCACGCCTGGCTGATTTTTGTGTTTTTAGTAGAGATGGGGTTTGACCATGTTGGCCACGCTGGTCTTGAACTCCTGAGCTCAAGTGATCCACCCACCTAGGCCTCCCAAAGCACCGGAATTAGAGGTGTGAAAGACCATGCCCAGCCCAGAAGATATTTAACAGATGGTAAAGACCTTCATCTGCACTTATGCTGAAATTGGAAGGAAAAATCAGGATGCCTTTGTCAGAGGATGGTATGAGTAATAAATGCCACATAGTTATCCCCGCCACTGACAAAATGACAAGCCTGATATGGCTTATATTACTATAAAAGCTCAGTGAGGGAATTCATACAGTCTCTTTCTCTTGCCTAGAAGAGTATATAAGGCATATGGTCCCCTAACAATCCAAAGTTTTGCCCCCAAAGTAAAGTCAAACACTCAAGTAAGGGAGAGGAGATACAGGTTGAGGTTTTAATCCGTATACACAGCAATGAGGCTACCAACCCACGGGGCTCTCATACACCTGGAGGAGCTCCAGTGGCGAGAGTGGAGTTATTCTGGGAAGAAGGCATGCTGGTAACATTGCTGTTAGATTCAGCCTATTCTACAGCAGATACTGTAGTCATTGGTTTAGACTGAATTACATCATTGAGACTAAACTTACAAAGATCTTAAAAATACCTTGGAGCTGCATAAAGATTGAGAATCTTGGCTATTTACAAGGTGTTGCCAAGATTAAAATTTTGGCTTTATGGAAATCCCCTGATATTCTAGTAGTCAGGTGGAATCTTATGGGAAAGCAAGCACCCAAGGGGAGATGGAGACTGGAGCGTGAAGCCCAGGAACTATTATAATTGCACCTCCAAAAATACTGGCAAGCCTGCCAATGTTCTTGGGATGGCTACGCCAGCTAAGGCAGGCTGCTCAGGAACTGTAATTATCAGACTATTTCAGGAAGGCAGGGCGCGGTGGCTCACGTCTATAATCCCAGAACTTTGGGAGGCGGGGTGAGTGAATTGCCTGAGCTCAGGAGTTTGAGACCAGCTTGGGCAACAAGGCAAGACCCTGGCAAAACATATAGCCAGGCTTAGTGGTCTCAGCCACTCAGGAGGCTGAGGTGGGAGGATCCTTTGACCCCGGGGTTGTAGGTTTTGGTGAGTTGAGATCATGCCACTGCACTCCAGCCTGGGTGACAGAGCTAGAGACCCTGTCTCAAAAACAATAACAACAACAAAAAAGTCCAGGAAAGATAAGATGTCCCATTTTAAAGAAGGAGAGCGTTATGCAGATCCATACCTGTGCCGCAGTGGCGGCAGAGAGTCTCCATACCCTTCACCCTCTCCATCCTGGCCTGCTTGGACTATATCAGCTTGCAGATGCCGGGGGGGCCAGAGTGACAGAGGTGAGGACAGGAACAGAGCAAATCACCTGAACAAGCAAAGGGACCTGTGCTTGACACTTGATCCCAGAGCTGTGTTCAGTCTAATCACCATTTTAAAGTGAATCTTTAGGGCATGCCTGCAGAGAATAACATCTCTCAGTTTAGACACAGGTGGTGAGCATGTAGAATGTAGGAGCTATTGAGAGTTTGACGGAACTTATTTTTCTTATAAAGGGAGCACTCACTGGCTATATCCACAGTAGAGGGGTCTTGTGCATCAGACAGAAAGGCATTGCTGCTGGGAAGCTGGCAGAAGTCATGGCGGCTGGAATGAGTCAAATACTGTTCATCTAGTGAGTCCTCCAGGACTTCATTCATTTCTTCCTCCTGGACCTCCCTCCTGAGCCTGGTGGAGTAGGCAAGGTGAGGGATTAAACCAAGGCAGCCCGGAGCCACAGCTTCATAGCTAGTTCTGATCTGAAGCTCATGGAAGAGGCAACAAAAACCAAAGGGACCATCCTATGAAAGAGGAAGTATAAATCCACTTTTGACTGGGAGTCTAGTGTGCCTAGACTTAGTGCAGAAGCGAGACCAGCAAGTGATCAGTGCATTGACCTCACAGCACATAGATACGGCAGCAGGCTCAGCAACTACTCCACAATACACTCAGGGCACACAGGACACAGAGAGACCCGTACTATTGGCTTCAAAATGCTGCATATAAATTTTATTTAATACTGTGTGGAGTGGTCCATTGAATACTGGCTCCTGAGACAACCTAACCTCCAAGGGCTTTTGCAGATTTTAGACCTCTAGCTTTAAATACTTGGTATGGTGTCAATTTACTTTTTAGAGTAATTTTCTGGCTATAAAATATCTACCAGTATAATTCAGGACAACTGTGCAGAAAGCAAATAGGCATCTCGCTTTGGTTTTTAACCATATAGATTTTAAAGATACAAGAAACCAGGGATCCCTGGTTAGTTTACTTTTTGATAAGATTGACTAGTTAACTAAATGTGAGAAATTATTAGAAAATAGGAGCCAATACAAGAGCTGCAAAGAGAACAGGGAACCATTTTTAAAAGGACACGTTGTATAATCAGTGAACAAAATATGGACAATCAGCAGTTTCTGCTTTTTCTTGATTTTTCTAGACCTGGGACCTCTAACCTCTTGAACCCTGGAATCGTCTCTAGGTTTGGTTAGTCCATTATCAGCCCTCCATCACCTAGAGCCACCTGGAAGCCAGTAGCTTTTGCCTGTCTTCATCTTTCCTCTCTTTGTGATTTTCTGCAAATCAAAATTAGAAAGCACCAGTCAGAAATTAAGCAGGTCCCATTATGATCAGGGACATAACACTTCACACGTGTGTTCAGAATGCCCTGCGAGGATTATTGCAGGAGGCCTCAAGTTGTTTCTTTAGTGACGTGGCCTGGCAGGCTTGCCTGAGCCCAGTGGACATGGTGTCCCTGATGTGGTGAATCATCACCGTGACACCAGCTGCCTGAAGCAGAGCAAAAAGTTTAAAATGCCTTTTGTTCCCCAGCTCAAAGAATACTTCCCGGCTGCCCTTTGGACTCCCAGTTGTAACCTTTCTTCCTGCCACAGACTGGTTGCCAGACAATGACTGTCCCATTGCTACTCTCACACAGAAAATACTCCAGTCTCTGAGGGACAAACACCCTGTCCCACCTCTACTCCAAGCCAGAGGACGGCCAGGGCGCCTTCAAGTCTGTCCTTATTGTGCCTTGTGCTTCCTCAGATGTTCTTGGGAGTAATTCTTTTTTTTTTTTTTTTCAGTTTGTTAGTGAGAATTGGGAATAATTCTATGAAAAATATTCCAGTATAAATCAGCTTTTTCAATACCAGTTTTTACTATGTCCAGTGCCTAAAGTAACCCCAAAAGATTTGGACAGTTTATTGGGATCTGAAAATAAATAGATAAATAACCCCAAAAGAGACATACACTTATGAATATTAGGATACTACTTCAACTGATCTCTACAGTAGCCGTGGAATGATGATTTGACCCACTTTACAAATGAGGAAACAGAAATTCAAGAAGGATCAATCACTTGTACAAAGTTAGTAAATGCAGTGCTGAGACTAGAGCCCAGGTAATTCTGATTCTTAGTCCAGGGACCTTCCATTCTTTTTTTTTTTTTTTTAGGAAGAACGAGAGAAAGAAAGAAAAAGAATTAAAAAAAAAGAAAAAGAATAAAGGAAAAGAAGAAAGAGGAAGAGGAAGAGGGAGAGAGAACAGGGACCTTCCATTCTAACAGGCTGCCTTCTGCCATACTCTTCCTTCTGACCACAAAGACTGAATGGAGACTTCTGCTTCTGGCCAACTTGACGTAATAGGGACCAGATTTCTCCTCCACCTTAAGCAACTGGAAAAATGGAAAAACGATTTTCAACTATAGCTTCAACACTAGATATAGTGCAGTATGGTACGGTGATCCCGCGGAGAGAGAAAATAAAAGAGGCGAGCCCGAAGATTACTCCAGTTTACCACCTGAGATTTTGAACTGCAAAGCATGTGGGAGGACCCAGGCAGAGCCTGTAGTAAGTTTGAAGAAGTCAGGGTGGTGACATCACAGGACAGACTAGAGAGTAGATTGCTTCACAGAGAGAATGCCTTGGATTCCTGTCTTCAATCTTCAGCTAAGTGCTGATTGGTACATGTATTTGAGGAAATGATGCAAAGCAGGGAAAAGAACTTCCCAAAAGAAATCGTCTCTGTAGCTCACACAGAGCTTGCAACACTTGGTGTTTCCATCAGCTAAAGTGAAAAACCCTTTTAATAAAGGGAGCATTGGTTAGAACAGGGGTCCCCAAACCCCAGCGCTGGTCTGTGGCCTGTTAGGAACGGGGCCACACAGCAGAAGGTGAGCAGCGGTGAGAAAGCATTACTGCCTGAGCTCCACCTTCTGTCAGGTCAGCGATTGCATTAGATTCTCATTGGAGCACAAACCCTACTGTGACCTGTACATGCAAGAGACCTAGGCTGCACGACAGATCTAGGTTGCATGCTCCTTATGAGACTCTAGCTAATGACTGATGATCGGACGTGAAACAGTTTCATACTGAAACCATCACCCCCACCCCTACCACCCTACTCCCACCACATCTGTGGAAAAATTGTCTTCCAGGTGACCAGTCCCTGGTGCCAAAACTGTTGGAGATCACAGGCTTAGAATATGCAAAAGAGCATTGCCCCCAGTGTAAACCATGGACTTTGGGTGATAATAAGATGTCGGTGTAACTTCATCGATTATAATAAATGTACCGTTTTGGAGAGAGATGCTGATAGTCTAAGAGGCTATGCATGTGTAGAGGCAAGGGGTACATGGAAACTTTTTGTACTTCCTGTTCAATTTTGTTGTGAATCTGAAACTACTCTAAAAAATAAGGTCTATTTTTTTTAAAAGGCATATTGCCTCCATAGTGGGGAAACAAAATAGCCACTGACTAATAGCTGCTCTTATCCTGCCTAAAAAAATTAAAAAGCCAGCTTGAAAAGAAGCAAATTGTTTTTAAGTCATTTTATTGTATACCAAACAAAGCTAAAATAATTTTAACACAAAACGCAAAAGCCCAGCACTCAATGAGTTACAATGGGCAATGTCTAACACCAAATCAAATAATACTAGGAATGCAGAGAGACAGAAAACTGAGATCCATGATGAGAAGGGAAAAAAATTAAATGCACTTCAACTGACTTAGAAAGGACACATCAGATGAGAATTAAACACAATAGGAAGGACTCAGAGACAGAATTTGTAGACAAGAACATTGAAACAAATATAACCATATTCGTTGAATTAAAGAAGCTAGGCAGGGTGCAGAGGCTCATTCCTGTAATCCCAGCCCTTTGGAAGGCTGAGGTTGGGGAAGCACTGGGGTCAGGAGTTCAAGACCAGCCAGGCCAATGTGGTGAAACCCCATCTCTACAAAAAATATGAAAAAGAGCTAGGTGTGGCAGCACGTGGCTGTAATCCCAGCTATTCAGGAGGCTGAGGCACAGGAATCACCTGAACCCCTGAGGTGAAGGTTGCAGTGAGCCGAAATCTCACCATTGCACTCCAGCTTGGGAACAGAACAAGACTCTGTCTCAAAAACTAGAAAGAAATAAAATGAAGAAGCTAGGGGAAAATATGAAATGATGAGGAGTTACATAGAAGACATTAAAAAAAGACCTAAATTAAATTTAGATGAAAAATAAGCCTGAGATGAAAATACACTGGCTAGGATTAACAGCAGATTAGATGCTGCTTAAGAAAGATTAATCAATTCCAAGACATGGAAATAAAAAGAAACAAAGAGGAAAAAAAGATACAACAAAAATGGAGAGACCATTTGTCAGCTGTGGTAAAATTTCAAAGCAGCTAACACAAACATACTGGAGTCTTTGAAGGAGAGGATAGAGATAAAAAATAATATATATATGATATATGTTTGATATATATATGCCATGTGTATATTATAATGCCATGTATAATACACATTATATGTCATTATTATTTAAATTTGCTGAGAACTATAAACATGTAGATGCAAGAAACTAAATGAAGTAAGATAATATGTAAAAGATAAAACTATACAAGGTCTTATCATAATCAAATTGCTTAAAACCAGCGATAAATGGAAAATCTTAAAGGCAGCCAGAGGAAAAAATATATTATGTACAGAGGAACAAAAATAAGAATTACAGCAGACTTCTTTTTGGAAACAGTATAAGCCAGAAGCCAGTGGAATATCACTTTTCAAACACTTTCTTAAAACAAAAAAAAACTGTCAATTAGAATCCTACATCCAGTGAAAATATCTTCCAGAAGTTAAGGTGAGTTCTTATGCTCATCAGGATGAAGTAATCCACTGTACTCTGTCTCTCTTACTGATTGAAACTAAAAAGTTTCAGGCCAGGTACAGTGACTTGCACCTGTAATCTCAGAACTTTGGGAGGCCAGAGAAGGTGAATCGCTTGAGCTCAGTAGTTCAAGACCAGCTTGGGCAACATGGCAAAACCCTGTCTCTACAAAAAATATAAAAATTAGCCAGGAATGGTGGCACACACCTGTAGTCCCAGCCACTTGGGAGGCTGAGGTGGGAGGGTTGCTTAAGCCCAGCAGGCAGAGATTGCAGAGCCAAGACCGTGTCCCCGCCGCCCTCCAGCTTGGGTAAGAGGGCAAGACTCTGTCTCAAACAACAAAACTAAGAACCCTTGAAAGAATATTAAAAGTGATTACCTGAGTGCTCTAAAGAGAAAACAATAGAATGCGGATTTAGGACCATAGTCCAAACTAAAATAAAAGCTACAATGGAGATAACTTTGTATTTTTTCTCCCCACTTTGCGGGACTTGGGTGGAGCTAAGGGTCTTCAGAGCCTGTAGCCAGCTTACCTGTTGCAGAGTTTCTGGCAAGGAGGTCTGTCGGCTGGCTTCCTTCTACCATTTGCTCACAGAATCTCTGTCTCTGGGCGTAGGCAATGCAAGTGTTTCTCAGGAGGCCCTCAAAAGACTTGACTGTGTTCTTCACATGCTGGGTGAAAAGGCAGCGGACACCGCTCCCTTCCTGTATCTTCTGCCATAAGTGGGTCAGTTCTTCAGCCTGAGCCTGGATTAAGGGATCATGTATTCCAAGATGGGAAAGAAGAGTAAAATGTAAGAGGGAATGTAGTGAATAATAAGTTATAGGAGTTTCAGAGGAGAGATCTCTTAGAATCCCCATAAGAAACTCCCCAAGTTGAATTCTCTTTTTTTCCTTTTCTTTCTTTTTTTTTCTTTTTGAGACAGAGTCTCATCTCACTCTGTCACCCAGGCTGGAGTGCAGTGGCACGATCTCAGCTCATTGCAGCCTCTGCTGCCCAGTTTCAGGCCATTCTCCTGCCTCAGCATCCCAAGTAGCTGAGATTACAGGTGTGCACCACCACACGCAGCTGATTTTGTATTTTTAGTAGAGACAGGTTTCACCATGTTGGCCAGGCTGGTCTCAAACTCGTGACCTCAAATGATCCTCCCACCTTGGCTTCCCAAAGCGCTGGGATTACAGTCATGAGCCACCATGCCCAGCCATGCCTTCACATCTTCAGGCCAATGTACCAAGCCTTACAGCCTCTTAAGTAAAACATGAACATGAGGGAATGAAATAATGACTTCCTGTGTGTTTGGGAAGACACTAAGGAGTGTAGGACTGATGGCTCTCCTGTTTCAAGAGTCTCAATAATCCCAAAATATTTCCAAGATTTAAACATTCATCTGGATACAACTGTGTAAAACTGTATATGGAGGAGAAAGATCCAAATGACATATGCCCAAATGCTAACAGGTGGTGTTTTAAAGGGAGAACCAACACAGCGTTTGTCATGACACTGCTGCAGTAGGTTTTGAAGAATTATCGTCAGGTGACCATCGCCACTATCCAAAGAGGTTGTTGCTAATCTATTACCAGCACAGAAGAGAAAACTGAGGCAGAGTGACCATAAGTTAGATTTGAACCCAGGAAATTTCCCTCTGGGATATATGCTCTTTAATCACTGCACAATAATACCTTTATACTAAGGTCTTAGGTAATATTTTTCTTCTCTAGCTTGAGAAAATGTTGTGCTACAATTATAATGATAATGATCATGAATGAAGTTTAAACAAAGATGAGTTTTTCCACACACCAAAGCGCATCCTTTCACTTCTTTAATAAGCGGGCTTTTGGCTTTACTTTTCTATGACGGTAAGTCGGACAGCAACTATCGGCCACTTCACCCCCTGCAATGATTTATTTTAAAGCAATTGTAGAAATTGGAAAGCAAACTCAATTTCAATGTTAACCAGAGTCCTCCTCCAAATCCCTGTTCCTTTTATGCCCTTGTTCCCACGTTTCCTTGTCATTACAGCTCCTCCCTTCCCCCACTATTAGTAACGGGTTTGGGATTTTGCAGTGGATTTGCCCATGTGAGAGCTGACTGTGGAGAGGAAAGGGCCAGCCCCTACCTTGGCCTGGCCTTCTCCTGAGAACAGCAGTCTGCTGCACTTGGCCTTGTACTCATTTTGGCCACGTGTCTCACAGCTCTGATCCTGGAGGTCCACCTGCAGTTGCTTGCTGTCTGCAAAGCTGATACTCTGGGAGAGACAGCAAGGCTGTTACAAAGTCTCTGATTTTCTGGAAACACCCTCAATCTAACCAGAGCATGAGAAATGGCTTATTTGAACTTATATGGGAAAAGAATCTTGACCAGCCATCACAACTTTTCTCCATGTCTGCTACTGAAGTTCACATCTCCACATATCTGTGACTCACTGACGACAGGCAGTTTTAAGTTCCTTCAAGGCAGGTAGGGTACACTATTAGTTCTTTCACCCTTGGTGCTGCTGGCAAAGTGCTTTGCAAATGGGTGGTCTTAAAAAACTTTACATTGAATCCTGAGATGTTTTAACCAACAGTGTTATTACATGTCTGTAGAAGCTGATATGGATTGCTGAGAGGGAAAGACAGTTTCATCCCTAAACCAAGGTTTTAGTCTCTATTCCTCACTACAGTCTCCCTGCAAATTTTACACCTTTGTGCTTCAGTTTTTCTGTCCTCAGCAAATTGAGAGTAAAATGCTCACTTCTACCTTTCTGGGAGTGTAGTCAGGATACAATTAATTTTGGTAGATAATAAAGTCTACAGTGTTTCACTATACAGAGGAAAGATGGGGGATCATTTATCACTTTGGTGACTGTGCCCTTAGGGGACCTGCTGTATTTCTGCAGGTGGTTGGCCAGGGAGTAGGCAGTAGCTTTGGATGTCAGGAATTTCTCTTTGAGGTCTCAGAAGTTCTGTTGGCATTTTTCCATTGCAGAGCACAAGTACTGATTGGTTTTCAGGATGCTCATTTCTGCCCTTGGACCAAAACAAGTGGTGGGAGATACTGCTATGCGGCAGCTTGTGGAGGAAGTAGAGCCAGAGCCTAAGGAGAAGAAACCCAAACAAATAATACATTCAAAACAAATAGGCCGGGCGCGGTGGCTCATGCCTGTAATCCCAGCACTTTGAGAAGCCGAGGCAGGTGGATCATGAGGTCAAGAGATCGAGACCATCCAGGCCAACATGGTGAAACCCTGTCTCTACTAAAAAATACAAAAAATTAGCTGGGTGTGATGGAGAGCACCTGTAGTTCCAGCTACTCGGGAGGCTGAGAAGGAGAATTGCTTGAACCTCGGAGGCAAAGTTTGCAGTGAGCCGAGATTGTGCCACTGCACTCCAGCCTGGTGCCTGGTGACAGAGTGACAATCTGTCTCAAAAAAATAAATAAGTGAAAAAATAAAAGAAAAGAAATGAATGGATTGTGGTAATGGTTGCACTACTTGGGTAAATTACTAAAAATTATTCAACTCTACAATTATGATGGATTATTTTATAGTATGTAAATTATACCTCTAGAAAGATTCTTTACATTAAAAAAAAAAAAAAAAGGATTTCAACGGGTCTAAAGAAAGCAGATCTGAGTCATAACTTACTTTTGGGATAAACTTTGGCAGCATCCCACAACTATCCTTAGCCACAGAAACAAGGCACAAGGTGGCTAAGCTTAGAGTCTAAGGTACTGTCTGTGCTTCAGGCTCTGATAGGAAGGCCCGAGGTAAGACCAAGTGCCAGGCAATGGTCTGGAGTCACGATAACAGAATTAGGAGGAGGTGTCATGGAATATTAGGATCTCTGCCTTCCAGGTGCCTAGGCCATGTGGAAACGCAAGGTCTCTTCTGAAGGTCACCACCAATGGAGACCACTCCCTCGGCAGCCATGCTCAGCATTTTTTTTTTTTCTTTTTTTTTTTTTTTGAGGCGGAGTTTCACTCTTGTTACCCAGGCTGGAGTGCAATGGCGCGATCTCGGCTCACCGCAACCTCCGCCTCCCGGGTTCAGGCAATTCTCCTGCCTCAGCCTCCTGAGTAGCTGGGATTACAGGCACGCACCACCATGCCCAGCTAATTTTTTGTAGTTTTAGTAGAGACGGGGTTCCACCATGTTGACCAGGATGGTCTCGATCTCTTGACCTCGTGATCCACCCGCCTCGGCCTCCCAAAGTGCTGGGATTACAGGCTTGAGCCACCGCGCCCGGCCCATGCTCAGCATTTGTATACCCTTGTGACATACCACAGGCCTCTCTCTTTCTAAAATTTACCCACATTTTCATTGTTTATTACTGCAAATCCATAGAAAACATCAAGGAATACATATTTCCCCAATTTCTAGCATTGTCTGAAGGACGGTCATGAGGTCATTTATTCCTGATTAAAAATGTGACACTTTTAGATAGTCTTGGTATTCTTCTTTGGTTCTCCAGTTTTCCACATCATTTTAATACTATAAGAAAACCCTGAATATTCTACTCAGTGTGTGAATAATTTATTTATAAGGATTTTGAGGCCAGGTGCAGTGGCTCACACCTGTAATCCCAGCACTTTGGGAGACCAAGGTGGGTGGATCACTTGAGCTCAGGTGTTTGAGACCAACCTGGGCAGCATAGCCAAATGCTGCCTCTACAAAAATATTTTAAAACTTAGCTGGGCATAGTGGTGCACGCCTGTAGTCCCAGCAATTCAGGAGACTGAGGTGAAAGATTGTTGGCTCCAGGAGTTTGTGGCTGCAGGGAACCAAGACCATGCCACTGCACTCCAGTCTTGATGACAAAGTGAGACCATGTCTCAAAAAATATAACAAATAAAAAATAAAAGGATTTTGGTCAATGTCTTCATATTCCTATTTCTGCAAACCAACGTTATACTGGCATCTTTTCCCCACTGGGGAAGCATGTTAGATTTTTTAATTTGTTTTTTTAATAGACAAGGTCTAGCTCCACTGCCCAAGCTGGAGTGTAATGGTGTGATGACAGCTCACTGCAGCCTCCAACCCCCAGGCTCAAGGGATCCTCCTGCCTCAGCCTCCTGAATTGCCAGAACTACAGGCACATGTCACCACACTCAGCTATTGTGTGTGTGTGTGTGTGTGTATGTGTGTGTGTGTGTGTAAATGGGATCTCACTATGTTGCCCAGACGGGTCTCAAGCTCCTGGGCCCAAGTTATGCTCACAACTTGGCCTCCCAAAGTGTTGGGATTACAGGCATGAGCACCACACCTGGCCCATGTTGGTTTCTCATTTAATTTGAAGACAAGTTTGATATTCATAACTCCTAAATCCTCTCTCCTCTTCTATGTGTGAGCTGCTTTGTGTTATAATCTCTATATACATATTTTGTGCTCGTCACTTATGATTTTCTTTTTAACTCTACAAGCTCTCTTTCCAATTTGTCACAATCACTGAAAGAATTTATATATATATATATATATACATCTCCTTAAATACGTGCAGTAGCCACCTAATTTGGAATGACTTACAAACTGTTACTATTTTGTATGTTTGAAGCAGTTTTTCTGGAACACTAAAGATTTGCATGGACCCAAAGCCACTGGTCTAAGGATATCTTCTCAGATGTAGTGTGGTAAAAATCAAGGTCATGGGCCTGTGGCGGTCGGTGGTGATCCACGGCTTTCCTGTGCAATGGGATTTAGTGGGCTAGAAGCTGAGGTTTTAAAGACAGGCACAGATAGGCAAAAGAGAAACGATGTCCTGACGCACCCCCTCACTCCTGTGTATCACTTCCTCCCTGGTTTTGTGAGACTGACACTAGGGAGACTCTTATGGAATATCTGTCTTTTCCCTTCAGCTGCCTGACTTTCCTGGGCTACTGGCCTACACATGTGTAACCCTGGTCACCTCCACTTTCATGACAAACTGGAGGCAGGAGGGCCAACAACCTACACACCCTCCATGCTAACCTGCAATTCTCCTGTGTGGGAGTATTAGTTTAATGAGATGTCTCAAAAGCTATATGATTCAACCCTTTTACATTTGTTATGATTTATTTTAAGGGCTAGAATATGGTCTATCCTATAGAATGTCCCATGTGTACTTGAGAGGGGGCGTATTCTGTTCCTGTAAGTTGGAGTATTCTAAAGATGTCTGGTATGTTGTGTTGTTTAAATCTTTTATTTCTTTATTGATCTTCTGCCTAGTTGCTCTATTCATTAGTGAAAATGTGGTATTAAAGTCTCCATCTACTATTGTTGAATTGTCTATTTCTCCCTTCAATTCTTTTTTTTTTAACTAATAACTTCAATTTTTAATGATGGAAACAATTTTGCCATTCTAGAAACAATATTAGGGGGGAAAAATCTTCCCTACAAAAATAAACTTAAACCCATCAAAATTATACATATTGTAACTTTTTACTTCTGCCATTTAAGATGCTCTCCTGCAATACTACCCCTCATTTAACATCGTTCCTGTCCCAACACATACAGAAGAGAAAACAGTATGACAGCAAAGCTTAGATAGTTGAACATAATACTTGTACAATGATTTTTAAAATATCTTTGGCCATAGTGGCCTTTTTTCTTCACTTAAAACATTTAAAATGCTGCTGCAGTAACCAGTGTTTGGGAAAAAACCTCAGTTTTCAGGAACCATGAACTGACAGAATTTCAATACAGTAAGTTTCCAAATGGCAATTTGTGGTGCGCATGACAGTGAGCGAGGTTCTGGATGAATACAGATGAGGATGCCTAGTTAGACAGTCTACCTCAAGTAGTTAAAAAGAAAATTCACAGCTACCCATCAGCTACTACTTTAGGTTCTAACAGTGTCTTAATCTGAGAAACAAATGCCTCATAAAATATCAGTTTACTGAGATGAATAAGTGAAAAACCAGCTGCCTGATAACAATGTAATCAAACCAGGCCATAGTCTGAGTTACAGTAAAACCAGCATAAAAATCACAAAGGCATTCCCTGAACAACAAAGGTAACGTGCTAGATGACAATGTCACTAAAACCTCTTCAATGGGCTAAAGAGAAGTTACATGCCAAATTAAACAAGATGTGCCAAACATATTTGATCACTGCTAATTCTATTTTTTTCAACTTTCCTTAAATGCTTAGGAAGATATAGTTGTCTCGGTAGACTGCGTGTCACAGCATAACAACTTAAGTCTGCCTCCAACAAGATGGGTGTTCTCTGAAAAGTCAGATGAGCCACCAAGAGAGGAACAGAAATGCAATAAAAGGCACGGTTCACTTAGGCAAAGAACTGAAGCACCTTGGAATTTCAAAAATAATCCATTAGGTGTCACCAAAGTGTTAACAATTCCTTGGGAATTTATAAACAAAAATATCTAGACTAAAAATAGAATATAAGGCCCCTCTGGAACCACTGCACACATTTCCCTCTTCTGTTCTCCGATTAAACCGCTGCATAAAATGAGGTGATTTAGCCTGTTTTAAGGAAGGCTTCTATTGCACCTGTAATTTCTTTGGTTGGTAACAACATGTACTTTTGTTAAAATATTTCCATAATGAAGCCCTGTTGTGTGGTTAGCTGGGTGTGGGCTTTCCTCCCTTTCTTGGGGGCCCTCCTAGTCACAGTCAAGTTGTCCTTTAGAAGTAAAGATTGGGTAGGATTGGGTCTTTATTCAATAGCCCTGTTCTATAATATGTAAGAACAGGTGTCAATGTCAAAAAGAAAGGGAGAGGGAGAGGAGGGGGAGGGGGGAAGAGAGGGAGGGAAGGAAGGAACAAGGCAGGGTGGGGAGGGAGAAAAAAGGGAAGAAAGGAAAAGCAAAGGAGGAATAAAAGGGAAGGGAGTGATGGTCACAAAAGTTTGCTTGATAAATATCCTAGCTAACAATCAAGGGAAAAACAGTCGCCTCTACGCAAATTCCATCTCAACGTTGAAAACCATCTCTGGGGGGTACACTATATACTGAATGTAACTTAACAAGAGTTAGCACATGGTCACTGTCCTGCCTCTGCAGAGACGCTACGCCGATGAGACCTTCCACTAGAAAAGGGCAGAATTAGCGGGTCTGTCCCAGCTGGATGAGGACCACGTCAGCCCAGGATGGTAGGCTCCACCTGCCTGATTCTCTGTTCCATCTGCTGCAGAGTTCATAGGTCCCTCTGTTCGTTCTAGCTTCTGCCTCTGTTTCCACATTTTACCTACCAGGAAACCAAGAGTTCCTCAAATGGCTTTAACATCTCAACACTGAATGCTTTTAACTCATTTATAAGCAACTACCCCTTTCTCCACTACACCTAACTGAAAAGCCAAGTAACCTTCCACAGCCCACAGCGCTCGCCCACGCCACATGCTTCTCCAAACACACTTTCCTCTGTCAACCCCCAACAAAATCCTTCACAACCAATTCCTCAGAGTTCCTAGATTCCTGTGCCTTTCGATTCACATGGATCAATTCCTCTGACTTTAAAAAAAGAGAGAGACAGGTAGTTTCAAAACAGGACAAGTATTTAGAAAGATAGATTCCTAGTTAAGCTTCGTAAAAAATCATCTGCACATCCATAAGCTCAACAGCATCATCACATAGTTAAAATAACTAAAAGAAAATAAAGAAAAAAAAACGCCCCCAGGGTTCATGCTTCCAAGCACCCTCGAATGCTCCTGATGAGGCTACAGGTTCACAGCTTGCCAAGAGTTAACGCTGCGGTGCTGAACAACAAGCTTGCAGAGTTCCTTCGTGGGACACTAAGTTGCAGGATGCTGCACAGGTTTGGGGAACAAAATCTACAGATAAGAAGGGGAAGACCCTCACATACTGGGGCAAGTCAGCAGCCCTCTGAGAGAAGAGAGGCTTTTGGTGCTGTTCTGCACGTCGGTCCCACACAGGGCCTCGCTGGCAGGGAGCCCTGCTTTAATCCGGCTTCCACACCTCACCGAGGGCCTCTTCCAGCTGTGTCTGTAGGCTGTGTAGCGCCTCTTTAGCTTCTGCAGCTGCTCATCTTCTTCCTTGTCCAAGCTGCGCAGGAAATTCTGGAGCTCTGGAAGGCTGAAGGCTTCCCACTCTCCAATTCATGTTCACGAAGAACAAAACTAAGTGTGTCTGTTCTGGGCCCTGCTACCAAACGCAGGTGGATTGGATGTTCCCCGTCTGTGAGCTTGCAGGTGTAGACTTGGTCTTCCCGGTGACAACGCTTAGAAAGTGCAAACTTGGCAGGGCTCTCAGTCACCAGAAACTCTGAGCAGGGCCTTGATCACTTCCCCGACAGTGTTTGTGCTGCTGACACGAAGTGTCTTCATACAGCCATTGCTACTGGGAGAGAGTTTCCCAGAGTTTGGAGAAGTCTGTTCAGGTTTGCAGAGTTCCATCTGCGCTTTAATGAAGCCAGTGTAAATCGCATTTGAATTAAAGGTCATCTTCAACTTGTCTGTGACTGCTAACTTGTATTTATGAACTTTCTCTTTGATCTCCTCTTTGCTGAGGTAACTGTGTATTTATCTCTCTTTCTCAACATCTGGCTGGCAGGAGCGGGGCTTGCCCTGGGATGCTCTCCTGAAGAGAGCACTTTTTTTTTTCCCTAAAATTTTTATTTATTTAAAATACTTTGGTGTCAGGAGAATCTGGGCAGACATGTTACTCATGATGCTCCGGACACCCAGCAGGGCCCACTGAGCTCTTCAGAAAGTCGGTGGAAATAGTCAACGTGTGGCACTAACAATCAGGGTTCAGTAACACAACTGTGCAATCGGCTTCATTTTCTGTTTAGCCACTAGTTACTTCGCTTTCCAACAAGGTTTGGGAAAAGGTCAAACGTGCTCATAGATGAGAAACAACGAAGCAGCCTTAGGATTTACAGCGTTAAAAAACGCCCACCCCATCCATGGCAGCTAAGCCTCCTTCACCACCCCCAGCAGGGCGGGTCTCAGAAGTCTCGCAATGCACTCCAGCCTGGGCGTCAAAGCAAGACGCCCTCTCAAAACAAACAAAATAAAAAACAAAACCATCACTGCTTTCTCTCTCTGAACACGTGGGAAAGTGATGGCCTTCTACACCCGTCCCTGCACCCACCCCACCCCCGCCACCATGAGAATTTCCAAAGGACCGAAGAAAAAGTCTCTCTCCTCCTCGAGAAACAAACAGCACAAAAGCCCCGCGCCCTCTCACCCGGGATGACGGTGCAGCGCCACTCCTTCTGCCGGGTTTCTTCGCCGCCTCCTGGATTGCTCTCCAAGAAGCCTCCTCTTTTCCTAGATATCTCGCCCTTCCTTGTGGACCCCGTCCGCTTTCTAAGATAATTCTGCCCGCTTTCCAAGTGACCTCCCCCTCTCCCTGGTGACTCCGCCCCTCTCCCTGGTGACTCCGCCCCTCTCCCCAGGTACCTCCTCCTTTTGCTGATCCCACTTACCGGCCCAGGCAACTTAGTTCTTTCCCTTTCTAACTCCCACTCTTTGCCATTTAACTCCGCTGCCGACTTTGTTGAGAGTGCTCCTTGCCTAGGAATGTCCGCCCTCTCAGTGCTGGGCCGGCCCCTCTGTCTGGTCATACCTGCCACTCCGTTTGGTTCCTTCCCTAGTCCTCTTTCTGGCCCCGCCCCTTACACTAGGTATCTCCGCCCCTTCTCACTGGCCCCGCCCACCACACAGAAAAAAAAGCTCGCTTCCCGCTGCTTGGGGGAGCTTCGTTCTTGCCCGCCAAACCCGCAGCCACCCGGGCGCTGCGATGACGAGGACCCGCGAGGAGATGGATGCCACGCTGCTGATCTCCGCGCACTGCCTGAGCTTCGGCCCGCGGGCCGGCGGCGACTTCTGCCTGCTGGAGCTGAAGCCCACGCTGTGCCAGCAGCTGGAGGGTGGACACAGTCTGGTGATTCGTGGTGATAAAGCCGAGCAAGCTGTGCTGTGCAGTAAGGACAAAACATATGACTTGAAGAGAGCAGACACTTCCAATGTGCTGCTTTTCATTCCTGGTTGTAAAACTCCAGACCAGCTGAAGAAGGAAGAGGCGCACTGTAACATTATTCACACTGAGATCTTTGGTTTTTCTAATAATTATTGGGAATTAAGAAGATGTAGACCTAACTTAAAGAAGCTAAAGAAACTTTTGATGGAAAATCCCTATGAAAAGAGAAGCATTCAAATTGCTCAAAATAAACAACTGAAGATTTGCTTGATCAAATTCAGGCAAGTGAGGAAGAAATAATGACCCAATTACAAGTTCTACATGCCTGTGAAATTGGAGGTTATTGGAGGATTCTTGAATTTGATTATGAGATGAAACTTCTGAATCATGTAACTCAGCTTGTGGATTCTGAATCATGGTCTTTGAGAAAAGTTCCTTTGAATACATGCCTTCAGGAACTTGGACCATTGGAGCCAGACGAAATGATAGAACACTGTCTCAAATGTTATGGGAAGAAATATGTAGATGAAGGTGAAGTTTATTTTGAGTTGGATGCTGATAAAATATGCAGAGCAACAGCACATATGCTGCTTCAGAATGCGGTGAAATTCAATCTCGTTCAGTTTCAAGAAGTATGGCAACAGAGTTCCTGAAGGGATGATCACTAGTCTTGGTCAGCTTAAGGGTTTAGCGCTGCTGGATAGACACTCGAGACCAGAAATCATATTTTTGCTGAAAGTAGATGATTTACCTGAGGATAATCAGGGATGTTTTAATAGTCTTTTTTCTCTAAGAAGGAAGTGGACAGAAGAAGATTTTTGTGGAGAGAAGCAAACCATAGGTGCATTACTCACTAAATATTCTCGTTCTTTGATGCAAAATGGTGTTAAAGTTTATAATTCGAGAAGACCCATTTCTTAAAAGAAAAACAGTCTTTTCCTCGGGACTCAAGTTGCTTTATAAAGTTGCTTTATAAAGTTGCTGGAAACAAGAAAAATAACTTGTACTTTTATTTCTGACTTTTAAAAACCTAGTCTTCTAAGGCATTTTTTCTCCTCATCTTAAGCATTTTGAAACTACTGTTGTTATTTCTTAAATGTTATAGGATGTAGCTTTCCAATTATATTTGTAGTATGTACACAGTGTAAACAAGGGCAAAAGAAAGTATTATTTCCTGAAAAAAAAAAAAGGAGGTCCTGGCAGTGAAGAAGTCCTCAGCATCCTCCTCCAGGCTGCTGTAGCCGCTGCTCTTGCTGCCTGTCCCACCGCGTGGGCGGCCTCCCAGCGGTGCAGACGGCCAGGCACGGGGTGCCGCACCCACCAGCCCACCCCGAGAGGCTCCCTGCGCGCGGTCCCGGCCGTCCTGCTGCAGCTGCGGCCGCCACTCAACCCTCTCCCTTCAATTCTATCAGCTTTTGCTTCCCGTGTTTTGAGGCTCAGTTAGATGCATATGTGTTTATAATTGTACTTTCTTCCTGGTAGATTAACCCTTTCATCATTACAAAATATCCCTCATTGTCTTTGGTAACATCTTAAAGTCTCCTGTTTAGGCCGGACATGGTGACTCAGGCCTGTAATCCCAGCACTTTGGGAGGCCGAGGCAGCAGATCACCTGAGGTCAGGAGTTCCAGATCAGCCTGACCAACATGGAGAAACCTCGTCTCCACTAAAAAGACAAAAGTAGCCAGGCATGGTGGTGCATGCCTGCGATCCCAGCTACTCTGGAGGCTGAAGAAAGAGAATAGCTTTAACCGGGAGGCAGAGGTTGCGATGAGCTGAGATCATGCCATTGCACTCCACCCAGGGCAACAAGAGTGAAACCCCCATCTCAAAAAAAAAAAAAAAAAAAAAAAAAAAAAAAAACCTTCTCTTGCTTATTTCGTCTAGTAGTAGCACAGCTGTTACTGAAACACCAGGGCTTTGACTTAAGTCTTGCTGCTCACTGCACACAAACCCAGTCACCGAGACAAGTAGTATTGACAGGAAAGAAGGCTTTCGTCAGCTTCTACAGCTGAGGAGGTGGAGATCAGTCTCAAATCCAGCTCCCTGACCAACGGAAATGTGGGGTTTAGCAAACAGGGAAGAAATGTAACTACATGCAGGAAAAGAGGCATCAGGGAGCAGTAGAAGGAGGAATTGGTCAACAGGAAGCAGGTGGTCGCTTAGGCAATTAGGATAGGATGAGGGGTCTGAAATCTCATTGTCCAGAGAGGGTACTCTGGTAAATTTCAGTTACTGTATTTGATACTCTCTGGAAGACCCATAGTTGGTTTCCTGAGAAAGGAACTCAGGTAATACAAATGTAACTTTCAAATTTCAAGACTGGGAGGGTCCATTTCTATGTTTCTTCAAAAGAAACCAGAAACATCAGTTCTATGGGACAATTGGGTTGGTTTCAAAGTCACTGCAGCTTTCCTATGGTTGCTAATTCCATGATTATGTTACATTGTATGGCAAAGGGATTTTGCAGATATAATTACATCAACCTTAGAATGGGGAGATTATCCAGGCTGGCTAATCTAATCACATGGGCCTTTAAAGTCTGGGTCTAGAAGTCAGAGTTCGGTGAACTAGGAAATCAGAGAGATCCAAAACATGTTAGTGATTCAATGAGGAAGAAATTCTTCGTTGCTGACTTTGAAGATGTTGAGAGTCACAGTCAAAGAAATAAAGTCCTCAGTCCAACAACTTCATAATTAATGGTACCTGCAGATAAGAGCTAACAATATTTTTAAATGCATTTACAATATGTGCTAAACAGTTCACATTGTCTCTGCCTAGTCTTCTCTTTTGCTTTGTCCCTGCATGCTATTATGTCTGTCTAGATCGGGGGACAGAACCACGAGGGCTTTGTGCAGCTTTCTCTCCTCTCCTGGAATGCCATGGCTCTCTAGAGCCAGAGAGCACTGCTGAAGGTGGCTGAGTACAGCCACCTGACGATATTAGAAACCACAGGCCTCTAATTCATCAAGGCTCTAACCTTCACCTACCCCAAGGTTCTAAGAGCTGTCCTTATAGCTTCCTATCAGCTTTATACAGATTATTACCCATAAACCTTGCTCTTCCTTGGGCCCTAAGGCCAGGGCTTCTAATACCTTCACCACTTTTGAAGTATCTGGTAACTCTTCTTTCTGAAGTTCCCAATACTGCATCCCCAATGCATACTGAGAAGTTACCAGATGACCAGCCCAAAGCCTCACAAGCAAATCAGGGCTAAACTGTGACTGGATGATATTTTGTCTAGATCAGCCATGGGTATTGGTAAATGTGACAGGGATATTATTTCTAGAGGTTCCACACTACAGAAACACACTAGAGCTTACTTCCTACGTTAAAAGACAACGTGGAGGAGTGTTGTTACATCTCAGGCCAAGCATTAATCCCTCCAGGATTACAAGCTGGCTCCCGAAGTTGCCAAGCTGTTGCTTAGACAAATTCTTTAATCTCTATTAGACCTAAATCATTGCCAGGTCCCCACAATTTGCACCTGGCCACTATATCTCTATGAAGACAAGAATTACCTATGAGTAAGAATCTAAAATAAGCCTTCTAAATCAATTCAGATCTCTCACATCCTTTTTGGTTTACAACTGATAACCATGAAGGGATTCTGAGTGCAGGTGCCCTGACATTTGACAAATCTCCAGCCGGTGCTTGGTGCCAGCTTGAGCTATCTATACTGCTCAAACCAATAGGACAATTTGCTGAGACCCCAGAGATCCCACCTCCACAGAATTCCCAACTTCCCAAAATTTGGTTGAGATTGCTATACAACTCATTTTCGGGAGTTTTACCTGCTTCGAACAATGAAGGCAAATCTTGCTTCCATGATGGTGGAGAGAAGGCCATTCCTTTCTGGAGTTTCTGCTCACTTCTTTTTTCATTTTTTGCCCACACTCCCCTCAGCTCACTTCTCACAGGGAAGGAGAGTTTGAGTTTTTTCCTGCTTCTAGGATGGCACACAGCAGTCTTCAGCCTGTTCCTCATTCCTACGTAAATAACCAAATCTGTGTTTTGCCCTGGAAATTCTCCTAAATGACTCAAGTTAAGATTAAAAACCAGCTGATCATAATTTCCCCTTACCATTAGGGAGCACAGCAATCATATGAATTGTGCGATCACGAATTTTCCTAACTTTTTGGTTTGGTTTATTTTGTGTTTCCTTCTTCTTTTCCATTGGGTTTGACCAGTTCTATTTGACTTGATCAAATCCAAAAAAAAAAAAGTTCCAAATTATGGGGAACAAGGCCTCTGAATTGGATAAATCCATGCAAAAAAAATCATTTAAAAATAAAAATTACAAAGCTATAGTGTAGAAACTGGGTGGTTAAAAAATGATAAAAATATTTTTAAAATTTAAATTAAAATTTAAAAAAGAGGGAGAGCTGGGGGAAAAAAAAAGCCGCCATCAAGAAAATAAAGCTTTTGACTACCTAAGGGTCTTTATTTATATCACAAGGCCACTTTTGCTAGCCAAACCAAGCTAAAAGAGCAATGGCTGTCACCTCATACCCCAGGCTACAGTTCGGTAGCTAAGGTTCTGCCCCTTTTTTCACAATGACAACCTGGGTTTGGTTCCTAAATCAATTTCTTTCCAACTGATATTTGGGTTGCTTTTGAAATACCAGCTATTTGTCCCAGATAAAATATAGTAATGAGAGTTAAAGGGATTTTAATATGTATATTTCAATATATGTATATATATATGTATATATAATATGCACACATATTTATGTTACTAGATATTAAAATATAAATTTATTTAAAAGTCATTAATACTTTTTCTGTCTTCTTGGACCTTGTTGTTTGAGGAAATGTCCTTTTTCTCCTCAGCTGAGTGAGCTGTTTTCTCCATTTATTCTGTCTTTCTCTCCTTTCCCTTGCCACCCTCTGCTGCATGAGGGACCTGAAATAGTTTCTAACAGCCTGGGATTTCTTAATGAGAATGGAGGGATTGCCAGGCTTTTTCTTTGGGTAGAAACCTCTGTTTTTCCTAATGGAATCCCAAGAGTGTAAACAGAAAAGTTACTCTCAGATCTTAAGCTGCTTGCTTTTTACCGTGCTATCTATTTTTTCTTTTTTTTTTTTACTAAGTATTGACTAAAACAGTTATTAGAACAGAGGATACTCTTGGGGTGTTTAAGATAAGAAAGAGGGTAGTTTAGACACTTAGAGAAATGTCTTTGTAACAAAAGGCACTATAAAATAATTATGTGGCCTAGCCCAGGATAATTCTATCTTTTGAAGACCTGGGATTTAGTGTGGGCTCTGCCGTGAGCTCAGATCCAATTAAAAGATAGAGACTAAATTTAGAACTATCTAAATAAAATCAGTCTACTTATCCAGTCCTAGGATAGATTTTTATAACGTTCTGTTTGATTTGACATCTGTTTTTAATCTCCCTCTAGTACACCAGACTCTTTCTCATTATACTTTGATATCTGAATTTTGCTATCTGATGTTTCACCTAAGAGTTGTTCCTTTAATATATAAATTAGGACTCTCTAGCTGACAACTGCCTAGAGCAATGACACAGGTGATCAAAAAATTGGAAGTCTAACATAGGAGGGAAAAGAAGAGTTCTTATGACTGTAGGAGACCTACTTCTATCAGCATGTCTAATACGTTATATAATTATGTGTCATATATATGTTTCGCTACTAAAAATATATTTTTAAAACTCGATTTAATTGACTTAAAGGGAAAAAAAGCACTTAAATACACTATCAGACAAAATAGACGAAGACAAATGCTTTTACAAGTTCCTGTGACGTAAGTAAATCGTTAGTAAATAAACTGGTTTTAAAATGATTGGTAAAATAGAATTAGAAATGGCTTCAGAATTGACAACATATATTTTCATTTAAATTTACTGGTCAAGTGGTTTTATATTTATCTCTGCTATGTAATATAAGGTGTGAACATTTGAAATGAGGATTATAAAGCTATGAATGCAACCCAAAAGAGAATTATCTTTGTGTAATTTTGATAAATAAGGCGATTAATATTGTTTGTTTAATGAAAATAGCTAAGCCTTGAGTTATTGGCCCAAACAAACAAACAACCATTTTTGTAATCTTAATGGTTTTCTGTTTTTGTTTTTTTGGTTTGGTTTGGTTTTGTATTGTAAGGCAGGGTCTTGAAGGGGTGGTCTTGAATTCCTGGGTTCAAGGGATCCATCCACCTCAGCCTCAATCTCTCAAAGTGCTGGCATTATGAGGTACAAGTCACCATGCCCAGAGTAACCTTAAGTTTCTTACTTAGGAATATCTGAAATTCACAGATAACAAAAATGGTTAATAGGGAAATAACTTTAACTATCAGCCAGACATGGTGGATCACACCTGTAATCCAGCACTTTGGGAGGTTAAGGTTGGCAGATCACGAGGTCAGGATTTCAAGACCAGCCTGGCCAACATGGTGAAACCCCTTCTGTACTAAATATACAAAAATTGGCCAGACATGGTGCTAGGCATCTGTAATCTCAGCTACTGAGAGGCTGAGGCAGGAGAATCACTTGAACCCAGGAGGCAGAGGTTGCAGTAAGCCAGGACCGAACCATTGCACTCCAGCCTGGGGGACAGAGTGAGACTCTGACTCAAAAAAAAAAAAAAAAAAAAGAAAGAAAGTAAAGAAAAAGAAAACATACAAAAGCTAAAATCATTCACCAACCCTCGCTGCAAGAAATGTTAAAAGAGTCCTCCAGGCAAAGCAAAAAGATACCAGATAAAAATGTGGACCTATACAAAGAAGTGAATATTGGAAATGGCATTTAGAAAGCATGTACTACACATTTTCTTATTTAAATTAGATCAGATTAAATTTGATTAAATTAAATTAGAATTTAAATATTCTAAAACTATTTGAAGTAATAAAAAAGTAATAATAATGATTACAAACTTATAAAGGATAAAATAAAAATAAACGATGACACTAAGATAAACGTCAGCAAGGGAGGTATCATGTCACTTGAAAGCTGACTGTGGTGAATTAAAGATGTATCCCAGAAACCCTAAAGCAGTCACTGATATGAGGAAAGAGTTAGAGCTAATAAAGCAACAAAGGAAAAAAATGGAATGAAATAAAACCATGTGATGGCTCTGCTGGGACAGCTATCCTAGAGAAACACACAGTGGCCAGTGAGGAGTGAACAAGGACGATGACTGCAGCATTGTTTGTAATTATAAGATACTAGAACCATCATAATTTTAAAGGTATATGAAAGGGTTTTATTTATTTGACAAACAGACCATTGAACAAACAAACAATGGAAGCGAGTCCTTTGCCAAAAGGAACGCTGAGGGTCAGGATGAGGCTTCTCCTCCAACGCTTTCAGCGTTTCCAGATGCCTAGCTTTCGCAGAGTTCTTCTGGAAGATCTTATTCTTGACGAGCAATAGGTCCTCGCGTTTGGGGGTTCTTTCAGGTTCTCCCTCCATTTCCTCATTCTGCTACAATTAAAACAAAACAAAACAAAAACAAAAACAAAAATATCCCCCCAAAACCAAAAAACCAATTCTCACTTCCAGAAGATCCCGCCTGCACCTCTGCAGGAGCCTTTTCGGGGCCTGGATGTCTGGTCCACCGCTCCCGTCTTCTGTTTCTGCTTTTGCTTTTCCCTTGCCCGGCTCCCGCCCTCCCACCACGACCCGCCACCGTCCCGCAGAGTCCCCGCGGCTGCATGGCGCAGAAGGTGCATTGGAGGCCCTGGCCGCTGCCACCCGCGCGGTGCCGAGAAATCAACCTAAATAAACCCTTCGTGAAAATAACTTCCCCATGGAAAAATCCCCCATGATTTCCATTCTCAAGGCTCTTCAAAGAGCTAAAAGCTAAAGGCGACGATGGATTCATTCGACAGGTCCTAGTCGTGCGCCCTGCTGAGTGCCAGACCCTGTTCCCCAGGAGGGGACCCACCAGCGACCCTCACCCCCATCCCTGCCCTGGTGGAACCCCCGTGCTGGACACAGGATCCAAAGATGGCAGCAGAAGCTCCGCAGCGCCCGGGCAGGGCAGGGTGGGCACAGGCTCCCCCACTGGGTGAAGGCGGCGCAAAGAACCCGAAGAGCCATCCCGGGAGCCCGCCGGGGGTTCAGATTTCCTTGGGCCTCTAGGGTACTCAGGCGGGGTGGAACCAGGGAGATTCTGGGGACTTCTGAAACAGGCGAGAGGCAGGGTGGGCGAAGGCCATTCATCTGTCCTCTGGCTCCAGAATCTCCCAACGCCCTGGTGTCCAACGTGACCGCTCTGAGCTCTGGTTTTCCAAGGCCTTGCTCAGTCGTCCTGCCGACAGGCTCTGAGGACGAGCTAGGCTGAAGAAGTTTAGTGAGTGCGCCCTACCAGTAGAGACAGCAGCACCCGTCTCTGTGGCATAATAGGTTGGCACGTTTGGCTGTTAACCAAAAGGTTGGTGGTTCGAGCCCACCCAGGGATGCAAGTTTGGGACTTTTAAAGCATTCACGAATTGTCAATCACTAGATAATTGAGGAAGATTTTATCTTCCCGAAGTCCTAAGCCACTAATTTATGGCTGATTCATGTCAAAGCTCAGCCCACCACCCCAACCAGATTCTTAACCAGATAGCTTCTGAAATGCCAGACTTAAACCTGTGCAACTCAGGAACCCTGAAACAGAGAGCTAGGAACCCACTTCTGCTGTGATGAAATTCTAATTCAGTCTGTTATTTGCTTAACCGGGTAATTTATGGGCCTCTAGTTTTTCATTTTTTAGCAATAGGAGGCCAGTAGTATCCCCAGGATGTGCCTGGATTTGATATTTCTGTGGTGTAGAGAACTGGATGCACCAATGATACATTATACAGTTTATATAATGCTTCTAATTTGAATACATTCTGCAAATGTCTCTTTCACGGGAGCAGTACCAAATAATATTACAATATGGATATCTATAAAAGGAAAAATGTGCAGATGTGCAATTGAGCTTTATGCCTCTCCATGGGACCCGTGTTCACACTGACAGAGCAATCGCCCTATCACTTATAGGCACCTGTAAACCCAGCTACTTGGGAGGCTGAGGAAGGAGAATTGTTTGAACCTGGGAGATGGAGGCTTCAGTGAGCCAAGATTGCACCACTACACTCCAGCCTGGGCAACAGAGCGAGACTCCATCTCAAAAAAAAAAGTTTTTGAGATGAGGTTGGTTTCGGTTTCAGGATTCCAAAAATGCTGCAGTCACCATCCTTGTACACCTATCTGTGGTCACTGTGGTAGAGTCTTCACCGCAGGTATTTCTATAGTGTAGAGAAATGGATGCACCATTGCTGCACTGTAGTGTTTAATCTCATGCTTCTAATTTGAGGACACTCTGAGAATGTATCTTTCACGGGAGCCGGACCAAATAATATTCCAATATGAATATTTCTAACAGGAAAAATGTGCATTTGTGCAATTAAGCTTCGTGCCTCTCCATGGGACCCATGATCATAAAACAGTGGCATGAGCAATCATCTGAGAGTCGCATTTGTGGCCTTCTGACATCAAAAGCTGAAGCAGAGGACATGAAAGCCCTCACTATATATCCTCTGTAGGCTGGCTGGAGTCATTCCTAGGTCGGTGGTCTCTTATCAGGAGGGAAAGCTGGTTGCTTGTTTTATCAAAACCGCAAAAGGGAGGGAAAGCCTCAGGCCCTTAGTTGGTAACAGTGGCGAAGCAAGTCTTTCCGAAGGGCTGATTTGTTAATTCTTAGGCGCAACAAGCCTAATTGTTACCAGATGGTGCCATGTAGTTCCAGGTTCTTGGTGTCCCAAACAAAGAACTGCACATGACACACACAAAGCAGCAAAGCAAAGTTTACTAAGCACAGTAACACTCTCAGAGAGGGGAGAGCGGCCTGACCTCTGGGAGATGAGATCAGTATTAGTTTGGTGTACATTGGGTCTTTTTATGTGTCTTTTTTTCTTCTCTTCACAAGGATGGCTAATCTTTAGCCAGTGTTTGCCTTTTGACTGATAGGTAGATTGCTTAGTTACTTTGGCCCTTGTGCGCTTGCACATTGCCTCCATCCCATAATTTTAAGTACATGCATATATGCAGTCCATATGTATGGGCTTTAATGAGCTGATTATCGTATGCGGTCATGTTAAGGATACCTTTTCTCTCTAATGTACATGCCTATCTCTGAGGAGCTGCCCCTTTGCTGGTTTGGATCATGCCAGTCATGGGGTCTTTGCTTGCTTTTTTTTTGAGACGGAGTCTTGCTCTGTCACCCGTCTAGAGCACAGAGATGCTATCTCAGCTCACTGCAAATTCTGCCTCCCAGGTTCAAGCAATTCTGTCTCAGCTTCCTGAGTAGCTGGGAGTACAGGCATGTACCACTACATCTGGCTAATTTTTTTGTGTTTTTAGTAGATATGAGGTTTCACCATGTTGGCCAGGCTGGTTTTGAACTTCTGACCTCAGGGGATTTGACTGGGATTTCCCAAAGTGCGGGGATTGCAGGTGTGAGCTGCTGGGCCCAGACTCGCTTGCTTTTTAAACCTTACTTTTTGCTTTGGCTGCTCAACTTCTGCCTCTTATGTTGCTTCTTGCCCACATGCCCCTTCACCTTGCTTGTTTCTGGTTTACTCATTCTGCCTTTTATCCAACTTCCAATTCCCTCTACTGTTTTCCTGCCTCATAATGGCAGTTAGTGAGGGAGAGGTTTTAAGGGAGCATGTGCGATGTGCAACCTCCAATCCTGTCATAGCCGGAAACTCAGTTTTCAAGGTTTCTCTGCAGTCCTGTCAGCCAAGAGGGAGTCCGGTTGAAGGGCTTAAAGCTAATTTTTATTTCTCAATCCTGACAAGGGAAGGCTGGATTAATTCAGATTCTCTGCAGGTGTAAATTTCTGCTACAAAAGAATTTTCATTGGGAGCGTGGCTCACGCTTGTAATCCCATCACTTTAGGAGGCCAAGGTGGGCGGATCACCTGAGGTTGGGAGTTTGAGACCAGCCTGACCAACATGGAGAAACCCTGTCTCTACTAAAAATACAAAATTAGCTGGGCATGGTGGTACATGCCTGTAATCCCAGCTACTCAGAAGGCTGAGGCAGGAGAATTGCTTGAACCTGGGAGGAAAAGGTTGCAGTGAGCCAAGATTGCACCACTGCATTCCAGCTTGGGCAACAAGAGTGAAACTCCATCTCACACACACACACACACACACACACACACACACACACACAGCTTCTTGGCAGGGTTACTTCTGTTTGCCGGCTCTCTGACAGCCACCTTGAAATATGCCAAAGAAATATATTCTGGGGTAAGGTATTTATTCTCTTCATCTATCTACAGCCTCACCATGCTGACAGCCTCCTCTCCAAGCATATCTGATGTCTTTCTTTATAAAAAAGCTTTCCCCCTCTTCTGGTTGCCTTCAAGCCTCTGCCAAAATGCAAGTAACTGTGGCTGACTCCTTGCTATAGCAAGCTCAGAATATGTAGGCTTTTATTTTTTTTTTTTTCATTTTGTTCATCTTCATGCAGAAGCTTCAGTGTAGAGCTGGGCCTTTTTCTCTGTTAGTTCCTGGCCTGCCAAGTCCAGTTTTAGAAAAGAATCCTGTGAGCTGGTTTAGCAAAAATCTTCTGAACCACCTTTGATAGTTAATCAAGTTCCTCTTAGTAATTTTCCATCCACTGACTTTATTGTCTTGCCAGTTGGCTATAAAGCTTCAGCTTTTCTTGCTTTTTTTTCTCTCATTAAACTTTTTTAATGGATCTCAAAATTCTGTGACAAATTTTTGGTTACGTTGTTTCCATTAAAAAGTACTGATTTTAGGCAGGGCGCGGTGGCTCAAGCCTGTAATCCCAGCACTTTGGGAGGCTGAGGCGGGTGGATCACGAGGTCAAGAGATCGAGACCATCCTGGTCAACATGGTGAAACCCCGTCTCTACTAAAAATACAAAAAAAATTAGCCGGGCATGGTGGTGCGTGCCTGTAATCCCAGCTACTCAGGAGGCTGAAGCAGGAGAATTGCCTGAACCCAGGAGGCGGAGGTTGCGGTGAGCCGAGATCGCGCCATTGCACTCCAGCCTGGGTAACATTAATGAAACTCCATCTCAAAAAAAAAAAAGAAAAAAAAAAAGTACTGATTTTAAAAACTAATGACTTAAAACTGCCACACGCAAAAAAGCAAACCAAAGTGGTCCACAAAACATTCTCCTTTCCTTCTGAAGGTTTTACGATGCATTGTTATCATTAACCAGTGTTTTACTACTAAACTTAAATGGCCAATTGAAAGAGAGTTGAGCTCAGTTCTCTGCTGGTCTCTCTTGCGTACTGTAGTACATGCATTAAAATCTGTCTCATGTTTTTAACAAGCGTCCAGTGTAGTCCCTCCGAAGCTACTTTGCAAAATTATGACAGTAAGAGAAATCTGACATGGCTGATTCCATCTTGGTTCTAGCCTCACAGGCTAGCTGTCTTCACTCATTCCTGTGCATTTTCTCCCAGCTACTTTTGGGAAAAATTGAGTTTATAGTTTAAATTAGAAGTCCCCCACATCCAGGGCCACAGACAGGTACTAGTCCCTGGGGCTGTAGGCTTTCAAGTGTTACTACCTGAGCTCTGCCTCTTGTCAGATCAGCATCAGCATCAGATTCTTATAGGAGCTCGAACCCTATTGAGAACTGTGCATGTAAAGGATCTAGGTTGCGTGCTCCTTATGAGACTCTAACTAATGCCTGCTGACCTGAGGTGGAAGAGTTTAACGGGAAACCATCCCCCACCCCCTTCCATGGAAAAATTGTCTTCCATGAAACCAGTCCCTGATGGCAAAAAGATTGGGAATGCCAAAAAGACCGGTTTAAATGATAACTTCCCCAAAATGAAATTACCCCTGTGAAATTAATGAAAGGCCACCAAGTTAGGAGGATGAAAGGGGCCTGAATTCTATGAAGATGTATGCCTCGTTAGATCATTACTAGCCATTATTCCAGAGGTCACAAGATTTGCAGCTTCCCCATTACTTCAGGGAAGAACATCACTATTGTAGAACCTGAGGTTGGAGACATATTTTCAGGCTTTTGCATTTCTGACTAGTGGATGTCACCATTAAGCCCGAAAATCAACCAGTCCCTCAGGCCCCATCCAGAAGCTGACTCAGTGCAAGAGGGCCATTTTCCACACCCCTGAGATTTCATCCCCAACAGTCAGCACCACCCAAACCCTAGCCCCCTCCCCACCAAACTATTTTTGAAAAACCCCGTACTTCTGAGCCTTCAGTAAGATTGATTTGAGTAATAACTCTGTCTCTCACATGTCATGGCTGGCCTGTGTCAATTAAACTCTTTACTGCAATCCCATGGTCTCCATGAACTGATTTTGTTTGTACAGTGGGCAGGAAGAACCCCTCCTGGTGGTCATATCTGCAAGATGGTGCCAGTTCTTTCCACAAAGCCTGGTCCGATACCCAGAAAATATTTCTCCGGTACTGCCTGGACAGTGCGTCTCCCTGTCAGTATCCAGGGAATGGGGCCTGGATTAACTACTTAGTATTCAGCTGTTGCTACACTGTCACCTAATCCCTCATTTTCAATATTTTACCATGTCTTGCAGTGGCCTAACTGGATACCATGCCACAGAATCTGTGCTTTATGGTCTCCAAAGGAGAACTCACCACTTGATGTTTTGTGATTTGAGCAATGGAATAGAATCTGATACTGGTGGGCTGGGGGAGGTCCCCGAACACTGGTGGGATCTCAACCCCAGCTGTGGTGTCCAGGCTCTTGACACCATCTCAAGAAGGAAGTAAAAGATGAGTCAGTAAATGAAGAAAAGATTTACTGCAAAGCAAAAAGTACACACTCAAGAAAGGGGAGTTTGGGCAAACCCAAGAGAGAGGACAATGGGGTCTGGGGTTTCATCTTGATGGTTTCTTTAACCAAGGAGTGGAATACTCATGAAAATTCCTGGGTAACGGTGGAGATTTCTTGGCTGTGATGCCACCCATTTTTATATGAAATATTGGTGGTCTCAGAACTGTCCTGGTACTGCTGGGTGTGTGATTTAGTATGTTAATGAGCATGTAGTGAGGTTCTAGGTGAAATCCATGTCAAATCCAGCACCACATGGGGTGCAGTCAGTCTCAGACGGCTTGGTCTACACCCTAGTTTTTCAACATCTTATCAGCCCATAGCCTCAAGTCATGTAAATCTGCTGCCTAGAATTCGTTATCCTGTGACAGCCCTGTACTGTTCCTTCTCAAGTCTACTTGTAAACATTCACACGGTCTTTGACTGGGGCATTCAAACCTTGTTTACTTCACAACATTTCCTGTGTTATCATCCAACATACGGAAAGATGACCCAGGTGTCTGTTAAACACCTCACATAGATGTCTTCCAGGTATTTGTGCCAAATGTGGAGTATTTTGCTTTTGTCTTTGCAGAATATAAAATACGAACGTGAGGTCAGCGCTGAGGCCTGGAGAAGGCTGTGCAGGAGGTGACGGAGTCCAGCCCCACGCGTGAGAGTGTCCAGTCGTCTCTTCTCGGGCCGCATATTTTTCAACAATACTGAATTTGGATTAAAAAAAAAAACTGCAAGATTCATGAAACTGGACAACTGTCTTTACAACATTACTAGTGATAAAACCGTTATCACTGGTTTGTATTCCTGGGAGGACCGCAGCATTCCGCCAAGACAGGTGAGACTGCGCTTCTGGCCTGGATGCTGGTGTGCGGTCCTCTGAGCCCCACCTCCAGTGGCATAAATACGGCTTCTCTCTGACACTGACCGGCTTCCAATTTCAAGGGGAACGCTGCATCACAAGGATGAGGATGTGGAGAGAGCTGGTTTATTTTGTAATCCTAAATGTTCTAGTCTGCGAATTAAAAGCCATTATTTGAAGAAGGTGCACAGGCTCCAGTTGGCCTCCGAAAGGGTGCTCAGCAACATAGGATGAGGACCCCCTGTGGGAGAGAACGGATTGGGGCGGGAGGGAGGGACAGGCCGACGTCACTTCCCCTCCAGCTCCGACAGCGGGTTGGTCGCTGAGTGGGGGAGGGGCAGGCGGGACTGGGAAGGCGCTGACGGTGACGTCACGGACAGGGCGACGTCTATGTAGATGAGGCAGCGCAGGGGCTGCTGCGAGGCCACCTGCTGCTTCTTGAAGAAGGAGTTCCCCGCTGTGAGAGCGAGTCCAGGACCGCTGGTCTGACCTGAGAGTCCCAGCTGTGTGTCCGGGCTGGGAGGGCTGGGGGTGCGGTGCCCGCCGCAAGTCACCGTGCGTGTAAAGGGTGAGGCGTGTGCGGCTCCGGCGGGGCGGAGGCGCGCGATCTCATACTTACCTGGCAGGGGAGACACCATGATCACGAAGGTGGTTTTCCCAGGGCGAGGCTTATCCATTGCACTCTGGATGTGCTGACCCCTGCGATTTCCCCAAATGTGGGAAACTCGACTGCATAATTTGTGGTAGTGGGGGACTGCGTTCGCGCTCTCCCCTGGCCTTTTATGGTTTGCAAAGGACAGACGTGCCACTTTTCAGAAGTATTGGTGTCGCCGCGGTGGAATCCCGTGATTCTCTGTAGCTGCAGTTAGCTCTGCCTTAAACTTGCTCTGCACTGAAAGAAGGCGAACTTCCTTCTTCGTTTTTCATTTTCTTTTCCCCCTTTTTGCAAGACAGTATCTGGAAAGCAACTTCCCTTTTTCTTCGCTACAATTGGCTGTTTGCTGCTGTCCGAGGTCTCCCAATCGGCTCTGGCAGAGCTGGGCGTTCTGGGCTGCGCTATTTATGCAGCGATTGCTCTACGGACCTCCAGGCCAGCCTTCAAGTTCCAGGTTGGTCAGCTGTGAATGCAAGGCTGCACTCTAGCCGAGATAACAGAGGAAGAGGAAGACCCTATGCCTTATTACTATTTTACTACTTATGCTTTATTATTTGTTAACTTACTTACTTATTTATTTTGAGACAGAGTCTTGCTCTGTTGCCCAGGCTAGAGTGCATGGCATGATCTCAGTTCACTGCAAGTTCAGTTCCCAGATTCAAGCGATTTTCCTGCCTCAGCCTCCAGAGTAGCTGGGATTATAGGCACATGCCGCCATGTCCAGCTAATTTTTATATTTTTAGTAGAGAAGGGGTTTCACCATATTTGCCAGGCTGGTCTCAAACTCCTGACCTCAAATGATACACCTGGCTCGGTGTCCCAAAAGGCTGGGATTATAGGCAGGAGCCACCTCGCCCAGCATATTTATGCTCTAAATGTGATGTTTCATTAGGGAAAAATTTTCTTGTTGAATTTCAAACATGAAAAATAATAGATTTAGCTGTAAATTAAATTAATGGTCTTGAGAGTTTGGTACAATAAAAGAGATAAAGTTGATAGCAGAGAGGAGTTTGATGCTTTTGAAAAATTTAAATAATGTAAATAATATATAAAGACATCAAAAAGTTCATTACATTATTTTTTAAAAATCAGCATGACTCTTTTGACAAATTAGAATGGTTTAATAATCTTGGTCATGCTGGGTGCAGTGGCTCATGCCTGTAATCCCAGCACTTTTGGAGGCCGGGGTTGGGGGGGTGATCACGAGGTGAGGAGTTTGAGACCAGCCGGGCCAACATGGTGAAACCCCATTTCTACTAAAAATACAAAAATTAGCCGGCCATGGTGGCATGAACCCGTAATCCCAGCAACTCGGGAGGCTGAGGCAGGAGCATTGCTTGAACCCAGGAGGCAGAGGTTGCTGTGAGTCAAAATTACATCACTATATTCCAGCCTGAGTGACAGAGGGAGACTCTATCTTGAAAAATCATCATCATCATCTTGGTCTAAAAACTATTATGTACTGTATTTTATTTCAGATTTTATTATAAGGTAGAAAATAGTGGTAGTATAATATTCTAGTACATACAAGACTTAGGTTTATTTTGGCCTGAAAATCTTAAGGCTGGGTGTGGTGGCTCACACCCATAATCCCAGCACTTTGGGAGGTCAAGGTGGGCAGATCACAGGAGGCCAGGAGTTCGAGACCCAGCCTGGCCAACATGGTGAAACCCTGACTCTACTAAAATACAAAAATTAGCCGGGCATGGTGGTGCGCACCTGCAGTCCCAGCTACTCTGGAGGCTGAGACACAAGAATTGCTTGAACCCAGGAGACAGGTTTGCGGTAAGCAAGGATCATGCCACTGCACTTCAGCCTGGGTAACAGAGGGAGACTGTTTCAAAAAAAAAAAAGAAAGAAAGAAAAAGGAAAGAAAGAAAGAAAGTATTAATTAAATAAATTGAACTTCCTGAATTCCTTGCGCTGGTTGTACTATCAAAGAAGCAAACATTACTGCTGATATCTGTTTAAATGTATAAACGATAAGTTAGACCTGGCTCCGTGGCTCACACCTGTATCACAGCACTTTGGGAGGCTGAGGCAGGCAGATCACTTGAGGTCAGGAGTTTGAGACCATCCTGGCCAATGTGGTGAAACCCCGTTTCTACTAAAAATACAAAGAATTACCCAGGCATGGTGGTGGGCACCTGCAATCCCAGCTACTCAGAAGGCTGAGGCAGGAGAATTGCTTCAACCAGGGAGGCAGAGGTTACAGTGAGCCAAGATCGTGACACTGCACTCCAGCCTGAGCAAGAGCAAGACTCCATCTCAAAAAATATATATAAAAAATTAAAATTTTATGTTCAGAAAATTAAATATATAAAAATGAAAAGGAGGCCTAGCATGCATGGCTAACTACATTTTGTTCCTTACCCTTCCTACCCTGTGGTGGTGTCTTTTCAGCTAAATGCTTTCCCTTATTTCTTCTGCACATAGGGCACGCTATCTGTCGGAGGGATTTAGTTTATAGTTTAACTTTAAGCACAGATGGTGATAATCCCTTCTCTGCCAGGTGCGGTGGCTCTCATGCGTGTAATCCCAACACTTTGAGAGGCTGAGGTGGGTGGATCACAAAGTCATGAGACTGAGACCATCCTGACCAACGTGGTGAAACCCTGTCTCTACTAAAACTACAAAAATTAGCTGGGCATCGTGGCACAGCCTGTAGTCCCGAAGCTTGGGAGGCTGAGGCAGGAGAATTGCTTGAACCCAGGAGGCGGCGGTTGCAGTGAGCCAAGAGTGTGCCACTGCACTCCAGCCTGGTGACAGAGCGAGACTCCGTCTAAAAACAAAACCAAAAACCCTTCCCGAAACTCACTCCTGAGAAGATAAAGAGGTTGTATACACAAGAAACAGTGTTATGTTGAAGATTTATAAGAGCATTGTGGCCTGGCAAAGGACAAAGAATTTTCACCACCCCCTTGGGCTCTTACTGCAGCCCATAACCCTGTCATCATCAGACCTCTTCACCTCAAACACGTCCTTCTTCCTCCCTTCCCTAACATAAGGGGCCTGAAATCCATGTTAACTTAAGTCAGTTCTTTAGGATATTAGTTCACCATTTGCTCTGTTTGGTGGCTCTCTGGAGTGAAGTCACCTTCCCTGCGCCTACACCTTGTCTCCTCACCTCAGCCCCCTCTTTCTCCCTCCCTTCCCTAACATACCAGGAGCCTGAAATTCGTATTAAGATGGTTCTTTAGGATATTAGCTCACGGTCCGCTCAGTTTGGTGGCTTTCTGGAATGCAGTCACCTTCCCTGCCCCTACACTTTGTCTCTCGACTTATTGGCTGTAACACAGCAAGAGAGATGAGCTTTGGACTCAGTTATAAATTAAATAGCTAATATCTTTAGAAGGGAATTAATTTTTATGATTCTACAAACCGGAAGACTCAATTATTCCACTTAGGATGCCTGGGTAAATATTTTTAGATATCATCTAATATGTAACACTGTCATTCTCTATTATATGTCAGCTTAATTTATAATTTCACAATATATAGTTAATTAAAAAATTCATGACGAATACGAAATGGAGGGGACAATTTTGATTGCCTTTGGTTGTCTCTTACTTCACTGGTTTACTTGGAGAATGCCATTGCTTGCTGGGTTCAGACGGATTTCTGAATGTCGTACGGATGCCGCTGGTGCTGTGAGTATTCTTATGTGTTCTCTTACCTCTTGAGAATTTTGTGAGTGTTCACTCAAGTCGTTTGTTCTTTTTAATATTTTGACATTTTAAAATAATATGCCTTAGTGTTGTGCACCTCATAGCTTCTCAAACACTCTCAAATGGTCACCTTCGTTCTTCGTTACATGTTGATGTTTTTATTTGGTATTAGCTTCTTAAACAGAGCTACCAACAAAAGCCAACTTTGCAAAGATAGATATCATGAAAACCATCTGCATAATGTAATGCTGGTGAATTTTAATTATACCTTAATAAACTTGACTTTTTTTTTTTTTTTAAAAGATAGAGTTTCACTCTATCACCCAGTCTGGAGTGCAGTGGCAGTATCTTGGCTCTCTGCAACCTCTGCCTCCCAGGTTCATGCAATACTCCTGCCTCAGCCTCCTCAGTAGCTGGGATTACAGGTGCATGCCACCATGTCCGGCTAATTTTTTTTCTGTGATCTGCCTGCCTAGGCCTCCCAAAGTGCCGGGATTACAGGTGTGAGCCACCGCACCCAGCTAAACTCGACTTTAAAAAAAACCCCACATTCCCAAATTTTGGCAGAATGAGGGCACGGGAATCTCCTACTTATTTCTGGCAGAAGTATAAATAAGTGCAAAAACTTTGGAAAGTTGGTTGACAGTACCCTGTAGTGACAAAGCACCGGGCAGGCACTGGTCATTTTGCTTTGTGTAGCATGCCTTCTTGAACATTTGAGCTTAGCTTTTCATTTGTGATGCACTCCTGCTAGTTCGTAACCCTGAAGAAAAGAAGTGATCTGTTCCCGCTGACCCATTCAAGGGCTCCAAGTGACCGGGGACTCTGCAGAGGTAACAGGGACACTACTCACGATGTAAAGGCGGCCTCATGGGGCACTGTCCATCAGAGACTATCTTTATGAACCCCCTTTCCTGCTCTTCTGGGATGATATATGTGGGATGGTCCATTATAGCATATGCACTCTGTGGCCACCTGGTGGTTAGAAACAGTGGGAGCCACTGAGAGAGTGATAAATGACTCAGGCAACATCTGTAGGAGTGACTTCATAAGAGGCACACTGTGACCCAAAACACATCTCGGGCCTTGGTCATCTTTGAAAAGCTCTGAATTATGGGAAATCAAGCTTGAAATTCGGAGCACGCTGTGAAAAAAGAACCACCTTTAGAAACACCAGCTGGGTTTATGTGTAACACTTAACGAAGCGTCCTCTTGTAAATATCCAAGAAACTGGATCCGCCTAACCAGAAAAAGTCATGAGCAGAATGGAAAACATGGGGATCTTTTTGAAATCCCTAAAATAATTTATCAGTGATGACAATTAGAAATATTTGGTTTTAGGCCGGGCATGCTGGCTCATGCCTGCAATTCCAGCACTTCGGGAGGGCGAGGTGGGTGGATCATTTGAGGTCAGGAGTCCAGACCAGCCTGGACAACATGGTGAAAACCCATCTCTACTAAAAGCATAAAAATTAACCAGGCAGTGGTGGCGTGTGCCTGTAATCCTAGCTACCTGAGAGGCTGAGGCAGGACAATCACATGAGCCTGGGAGGCGGAGGCTGCAGTGAGCCAAGATCACATCACTGCCCTCCAGTATAGATGACACAGTGAGACAGTGTCTCAAAAAAAAAAAAAAATTGGTTTTAGAACCAGACAAATTAAATGGAAAACTTACTTCCAATGATGCCTAGAAATTTCTAAAAGAACTGGGAAAACTGCCTCCATTGAGGAGTAAACTGAAGGAGGTCAGCAGACTTCTTCTGAATTGAGACGTACTGAGGAGGCTTTGTCTCCTTTGTCTCCACCTGCTCCTTCTCCTCCAGCCCCTGCACCTGCATAGTCTCCCTCACCTGAGCCCTCCTGTCCTGCCTTGCCTCCTCTTCCATCACCATCACCTGCGGAGAGTCCCCAGGGCTCTGGCCCCTTCCCTGAAACTTCTGTTCTGACAGCCCCTTTCCAGGTAATACGCACAGGAAGAGGGGAATACACAGAATAGCACTGTGTATTCTGCTTCACCATATTGTGAATTAAAAATATTATATAAGACTTTCCTGATCTAAATGTAAATACATTTTCCTCTTCTGTTTCTAATGCAGGCACCAAGATCCTATAGGGTTTGGGAGAAAATTTGACTTAACTATTGAAACCTTTGAGTCCAAATATTCTAACCTCCATCAATTAATTCACATGCTGGTGTAAGAAGGCAAGGCCACTAAACTGGATACAAAAGGCACAATGGAAGGATTTCAAAAACAGACTGAAGTAGAACATGAAAGTGTCTGCATTTTGTCCAAATAACTCCATGTTGCCATTCCCTAGGTCCTTCCTAAAAATGTAGATTGGAGGATAATTCAGCAATGTACCTAAAAAGCCAGACAAATGTGTCTTTGCATACTTAAAATGGCAAATCTGTCTTTGCTTACTTAAAATGGTTGAGAGCCAGGTGTGGTGGCTCATGCCTATAATCTCAGCACTTTGGGAGGCCGAAGCGGGTAGATCACTTGAGGTCAGGAGTTCAAGACCAGCCTGGCCAACATGGTGAAACCCTGTAGCTATTAAAAATACAAAAATTTGTATTTTTACAAATTTTTGTAAAAGAATCAAAAGAATTGCTTGAACCCGGGAGGGAGAGGTTGCAGAGAGCTGAGATCCTGCCACTGCAACCCAGCCTGGGACATGGAGTGAGACTCTGTCTCAAAAAAAAAAAAAAAAGAAAGAAAAAGAAAAAAGAAACAAAAACAAACACAAAAACACCATTTATAAATGTTTATAGTAAAATGGTTTGAGTGGTTTGAGAATCCGTGTCTTTATTTGGTCAGGGTCCCATCTGTCGCCCAGGTTGGAATGCAATGGCAGGATCACGGCCCAGCCCAGCCTCTATCTCTTGAGCTCAGGTGATCCTCCCACCTCAGCCTTTGCAGTAGCTCCTGTGACCACTGGTGTGCACCACCACGCCTGGCTATATTTCTGGTTTTTTGCAGTGATGAGGATTCGCTCTCATCTGTTGCCCAGGCTTGTCTTGAACTCCTGAGCACAAGAGATTTTCCTGTCTGAGCCTCCCAAAATGCTGGGATTACAGATATAAGCCACCACATGGATGGAGAATTCTTTTTTTTTTTTTTTAAATAAATACATGCTGATTTATTACAGGAATAAGATGGTGTCTTGGGGGATAAATTCAAGAGGAGTTGAGAATGTTTGATTTCTTTATGATCCCTTTCCAGGAAGGGAGGATAGCAAGATTTAGGACAAGCTAAAATCATCCCCTATTAAAAAAAAAAAGCCACCTCCAAGTTGTCCTGAACAGGGAGGCAGAATTAAAAAATACATATCTGCAATGATTCCTAATTGTTTTTGAATACAGAAGCTTGGGAAGGGGTTTCCACCAGTTTCATGAGGAAGGCACGACGACCAGATGTGTTGGGGAAGGGTATAAGGTCCTGTGCAGGCTGGCGCCTAGCCCACAGATGCCAGAATCATGTCTACTGGCAGCACCTCCAAACTTCTGGCTGTCGCCTGCATTGTCACTGTGTCCAAAAGCAGCAGCTGAGAGCACACCAGGATGTCACAACCACACCGGAACACACCCGCTGGGAGCAACGTGTGGGTGCTCTTGTCATTCAGTGCGTCGTCTGACCTCTCACAAGGGGGCATTCCCAAGAACTTCATGATGTTATCCACAGCCTCTTCAAGTGTCTTGATTGTAGACAAGGCAAATATTTGCTCCTTCCCAAATTCATCCCCTGCCTCATCCCAGGCTGCTTTGAAGTTCAGTTTCATGATCTTTTGAATGTGGTCAGCTACAGCAACTTTCAGATCTTCCAGCACTTACTCATCCTCACAGCCTTCGTCATCGGTCTCCCCAGTGGTGGGAGCACAGTCCTTGACCGTGAACTTCAGCATGCAGCTGAATGTGCAGGCCACAGCTGTGGGGTCTCCTTTTTGCAGTGTCACCAGTGTGTAGCAGGTCCCAGGCTAGTTGTAGGGCATGCTCTGGGCAGGTACCTCATAGGCCTCAGTGGGCTCCATCCGCACTGTGACATTCTCCGGGGTCTGGTCATTGAGTGTGTTCGTGCAGTCTCACTGAAACACCATGTGGTCGGTGAAGGTGTGTTTGGTGCAGCCGATGACACACTTAGTCTCTGACTCGGTGAGGGGCTCAGGCGAGGACTTGAATAGGGGCCGAAGTCCCTGGAACTCTGGCACTGCCACCAACTGCTCCTGGAAGATCTCCTGGTAGCTGCCACTTTCTGAGGCTGTTTGCGGTGATGGGGGTGCTTACCATTCTCTGCTCTGCCATGGGCGCAGTGGCAAGGGGCACAGACTTGAGGTCAAAAGGTTTTTCTGATGGTTCTAGTATGTACTGATTCAGAGCCCTCTCCAGATCAGGGACGGATACAGTCAGACCATTCAGGATCTAGCCTGCATTGAGAGCCTTCTGCTGCGCTTCAGGACTTTTAGATAGAAGGTGGCTCAGTCCCTTATTTCATTGTCATCATCCATCATATACCTCTTCAGCAACACCAAGATACTGGGGAACATGTGTTCATTCTGGGCTCCAGATGTGGCCAGAGCACTCTCAGCACCTGCCCGGACCTCCTCATGCTCCAAGACCGCTCAGTTATAGATGAAGCGGATGTACTTTGAGGGCTGGTGGTCTTGGGCCCCTCCTGCCCCAGGAAATACAGAATACGGGTGGCCAGCACTGTGAACTAGCAGTCCTCAATGAACTCGCACAGATGTGACAGCCCCGTCTCCTTGCTCTCTGAGTTCTCAGTGATGCTGATGATGCCGTCCACAGTGGCGCGCTTGTACTCACAGCCACCCTCTTCCCGGAGCATGGTGAGCAGGAAGTTCATGAGGATGGCGTGTTTGCGAGGATACTTCTGACACAGGGCACCGACAGCCTGGACAACCCCCACCTTGAGTTCATCGGAGATCTCTGACATGAAGGAGGACATCTGCTTCATAAGGCATCTGCTTCAAGGTCGATGCTGCTCTCACTGCCTGTCTTAAGGAGGGTGGTCATGGCCAGCGTGGCAATGCTGTGGTTTGAATCTGTGACCAGGTTCTCCAGATCCAGACTGCAAGCTGTCACAGCTGACGGATGCTTCATGGCAACCTCATTGACAGTGCGAACAGCTGCATAATGGACAGTAGCCTTGGGTGAGCTGCAGAAAAGCTGGAGCACTGGCACAGCCGGAGCAGCTCCTTGGCACTGCAGCCTGGCAGGTGGACGATGGCCGAGGCTGCTTCGCACACCACCATCTCATGCCTGTTGCACAAGCAGCGTTTGATGAAGTCAAACAGTGGACTGTCACAGCTGCCATCCTCCTCTTCCAGCTGCTTGCTGGCCTGGATCATCATGCAGGAGGCAAAGGAGGACTTACAGCCATGCCGGGTGACCTTGCTGATCATCTTATTGACAGCCAAGCGGCCATTCTTACACATGTGGTACAGGAGCCCTAGTGTGTGGTGCTGGACCACGATGTTATCACTGCATGCCACCTCCTGAGCCTCATTCACCCAGCGCTTGACCACGTCAAAGCTGCATTTCAGCAGGTACAAGGAAGGCTCAAGGGCAGAGCTGGAGACATGGACAGCTTGTCTACAATGGCCTGTTTCATGCAGCGCTCAGTAGCCCACAGCATGGTGCTATCAGTGATCTGGCAGAGGGCCGCACAACCGGGCCCCGATAGTTGTCTCCTTTCCCAGTCATGTCTTTTGTTAGGCTGCTGGTGACAATGATGACATCCTCTGCGATGCAAGACATCTCCTTGATGGACAAGTAGCACATCCGACGGAGAACTTGGTCCACAAAGAAGGCGTAGGTTGCTTCCCTGGTCCCCAGATGCTTCCCAAGGTTTATGAGATAAAGAACCTTGGTGAGGATGTGGGCACATTTCCGAGGATTGACCAGGGTTTCATTAAATACACGGGCCTCTTGGAGTATGGCACTCTTCTCAAGATGCTGGAATGGGCTGGAGCCTCCACTTGACTCCTCATCCTTCCTGTCAAATTTCTTCAATGTGGTGGAGCCAGTGGGATGCAGTGCAGCAACGCAATGCTTGCCACGTGCGGCACGGAGTGGTTCAACAGAGGTTCTACAGGGACCCTCGATGGAGGAGTCTTTAAACAGTATTCTGAAATCGCTGACACTAGCCTTTAAGATCACCGGAATGATTCCCTTATAAATTGTGCTTTTCTCAATGGCTTAAATACTTTGTTACCTTAGTGAAAATACACTAGCTTAGGCCAGGCACGGTGGTTTATACCTGTAATCCCAACACTTTGGGACACTGGACACTGAGGTGGGCGGATCCCTGAAGCTTAGGAGTTTGAGACCAGCCTGGGCAACGTGAAGAAACTCTGTCTCTACAAAAAGAAAAAGAAAAAAATAGCAAGGAAGTAGAAATATAATGCATACAAGAATGCTAATCATGAAGACAATCTGTATTCCAGAAGAGTAAGGGAGCCTATCTCTTAGGGAGCCAGCTAAAACCTCAAATCCCAGTTCACACCCCAGGGTGTGGTGTCACACACCTGCTGTCCCAGCTACTTGGGAGAATGAGTAAGGGGGCTGCTTGCATTCGTGAGGTCAAGGCAGAATTCAACCCCGATCATGCCACTGCACTCCAGCCTGAGCCACAGTGAGACCTTGTCTCAAAAGCAAACAAACAAAACCCACAGAAACAGCAACAGCTACAGATTGTCGCCTCATTCTGACATGACTGTGGCAAACACCATTGTGCTATTGGGAAATTAAAAGGAAAACACTCCCTCCTGCTGTCAACCCGCCCTCTTCCTCTAACGTGTCTGACCCATGGGTTCAAGTGCGCAAAAGCTGATGTGCTCAAATTATAATACACTTTCCTGTTCTGCACCAGCATTTATTTTTGTCTGGAGGCGATCACCATCCAGGTCCATAAATGTCTAAGGACAAGGAGTGATGAAGGGCAATGTCTTTTAGGATATTTGAATACATATATGGCTCTGAAGAAACCCAACGTTGGGCAAGTTTCCTCAAACTTCTCACTAGGCCTGACCACCACTCATTTTACATAGAGATTCTATTGGGGCAAAACCAGAGAATTATCTGCCTGGCCATCAAGAAGATAACTCCTTGCATTTTGCGGGGAGAACACTTTTGCTTGAAGGGAGTCTTTCTTCCCAGGATTACAAATCTTTCTGTAACTCTGGAAACATTGCTGATGAAAACCAGGCATGGTGGCTCTGGCCTGTAACCCCAGTCACTCGGGGGCTGAGGCGGGAGAATCTTAAGCCCAGGAGTTCGAGGCTGCAGTGAGCTATGATGCTGCCACTGCGCTCCAGCCTGGGCTCTCTCAGAGCCAGATACCGTCTGTGAAAGACAAAGAAAGAAAAACATTGCTGATAAAACTGCAGCCTCTTTTGCAGCTCAACAAAAGCTATTTATTCACTGGCTGAGGTTGTGCTAGATAATCATATCGCTTTAGTGATATATTTAGCTGAGCAGGGAGATGTATGTGGGTGGCAAATACCTTCTGTTGCATATACATAAATATTTCCCATGAAGTAGAACCTTCTCTTGAAAAAATAAGCAAAGAAGCCACTTGGCTATAAGACACCACTAAAGAAGAACTGGGATTTGATGATTTCCCTGCTGTTTTCAGCTGGCTGCCGAATGGAGCAGGCGCCCTTACTGTTCTGGCACACAGATTCTTTCGTGATTATCATTCTTGTGTGCATTATATTTCTACTACTCAGATTGTTAATGCTATGTATTTCTCCTTTCTTACTTCTTCCGAGAAACTAAATTCATGGTACTCTGAAGACTAGAGATGATTCAAGAACAGACAGCAACTATAGAATTGACCGAGATCTCTCTCTGTTTTATTTTTATTTTTTCTGTTCTGTGATGCCACACCAATTCAGCTACTGGGCGCCGTTGAAACTTCATCAGTGAGAGGACTCCCCGTGCGGGACGGGACTATCTGGGAATGAGCCTTTCCGGCAAGGGGAAACACCTTGGCGCAGCTTTTGATCGTGAACGCTTTCAAAAAACACTTTCATCTCAAGGGAGAATGAGGAAAGAAGAGAGCTTTTACCTGAGGAAGCTGAGCCTTTTCAAAGCCTCAGGCCCAGAGAGGCATTACACTGAGGCAGCAGCCACGCTCTGCTTTGTTTTTGTACAATACTGTGTTTGAAAAGAAAGCAAAACCAAAAAAACCCAACCTACAAGATTCACGAAATTGGGCAACTGTCCTTATGACCCCGCTACTGGTAAAATCAGGGAGGACGGCTGGCGCGCAGCCATCCGAGCAGCCTCTCCGCGTCATCGATGTTTCTCGCTGATGCTGAAGGACTTCGGATTTTAAGCGCAATGCTACTTCACAAGGATAACCGCGTTTGAAAGGAAGCGGTTTTCTGCAATCCTAAACGTTCTAGTTTGCGAATTAAAAGCCACTATTTGGAGACGGGTGCACAGGCTTCCAGCCGGCCGCCACAGGACTTCTCTGAGGGGTCTCAGCGCACCTCCGCGGGCGCCGGGAGGGAAAGGCGGGAGAGGCAGAGTCGCTTCCCCCACAGCCTCGGGCGGGGGCTGGTCGCTGGGCGGTGGGGGTGGAGCGGAACAGCAGCGCGCCACTGGGAGAGGCGGGGCCGGTGACGTCACGGAGAGGGTGGCTTCTATGTAGATGAGGCAGCGCGGGGGCTGCTGCTTGGCCACGAGGGATTTCTGGTGCTGTGGGAGCAATCCAGGACCGGCGTTGGATTTGAGAGTCCCAGCTGTGTGTCCGGGCTGGGAGGGCTCGGGGTGGCCGGGGTGCGGAGAGGATGCCCCGGGCAAGTGACCGTGCGTGTAAAGGGTGAGGCGAGTGCGGCTCCGGCGGGGCGGAGGCGTGCGGCCTTATACTTACCTGGCAAGGGAGACACCATGATCACGAAGGTGGTTTTCCCAGGGCGAGGCTTATCCATTGCACTCCGGATGTGCTGACCCCTGCGATTTCCCCAAATGTGGAAAACTCGACTGCATAATTTGTGGTAGTGGGGGACTGCGTTCGCGCTTTCTCTGGTCTTTTGCGGTGTAAAGAATAGATGAGTGCATGTCTTTGTCCAGCCGCAGGGATTTTCGGTGGTTGGAAAACGTGGTTTGCTCTTTTCCTTCCCTACCTTCGACCTTCTTTCTGTGTTTACTGTTGAGGGACAGACGACGCAAACTGAAGGGACTTTTCGTTTCTGTCCGGAGAGTCTCTCAAGTTAGCTGCGGCGGGCCTTAGGGAATCTAGACTTTCCAGCTTTGTAGATTTCTCCAGTGTTCACCAGGGACTATTGGCTTTTAACGTCTCTTGAAAACACTAGTGTTTTTCCCACTGTCCCCAGAGTCACCTATTACGCACCCTTTTTTTTCCCCGGGACAGTCTCACTGTATCCTCGGGAGGTTGAACCCAGATCCTGCCTCATGCTCTGGAGTAGCACATGCATGCACTGCCAGAGCCAACTAATTGGTTTTCTTTTCTTTTTCTTTCTTTCATTTTTTTTTTTAAGAGCTGAGGTTTTGCTATGTTTCCCAGGTTGGTCTCCAACTCCTGGACTCAAGTGATCCGCCTTGCCTGGGCCTCCTAAAGTGCTGGGATGACAGGTGTAATCCGTCACACCCGGCCAGCCCCTGCTTTTCACCACAGCATTCACGGGAGTTTGTACGATGTCTGTGCTGGTGGGAACGTGTACTCAGCTCATACAGCCAAGTAGAAATTGCACTCAGAGCGGGTGCAGTTGGGTTGTAGACATAACACACTTGCTCTTTGTATGGGAGGGGCTTTGCCAGTGCCCTGGTGCCCTCTGCACAGGGCATCGAGGCCTGCAGGTCAGAACCGCAGTCTCACCAATGTGTTCTTGTCATATGCAGCAACTCTCCCTGGAATATAAGATGAGAGGTCTTGTGAGTTTCCTGCAAGTAAGAAGAAGATTTCCATGTGGTTTTTATTGACAAAATTCAAATTAATAATAACAGCCCAACCACTTGGGTGACAAATGTCCGTTTCATTGACAGCCCGGAACTGCCGCACTTGCCTCAGCTCCTCCACAGGTGCAGCCTTCGCTTCCCTCCACAGGCGTCGTTCCCTCCCTGCTGTCACCAAAAGAGGGAGACAGCGGTTCTGCAGGTCCACAGCGTTCATGGCCTTCCAGGGCCCAAAGTCTCAGAGCGAGTTGTCCTGTCCTGACTGTACCTCACAACTGACCGAGACATGGCCTTTTCTAGGAGCAAAGAAAGGGAGGTGGTCTCAGAGCTGGGGTCTGAGTACTGGACCCAGTTGCCCGGCAGGAGGGGAAGTGCCCAGGGTTAGAGGGGGCCGAGCACCAACACCTCAGCATCCTCAACCTCCAAAAGGACTCAGATGCAGAAACCCAGACAGTTCCTCTTTCAAGGAAGAGGACCTTTAAGGAAGACCCCAAGGCTCTGAACCAAAATCCAGATTTTTCCCATCTGCAGCTGAATTCCACCTTAGCTGGTGAACTTCATCCTCCCCTATGCTCAAGCCAAAAAAGAGTTCTATGGGCTGGGCATTCTTTGGCCCCATACATTCTATTGGTCAGAAAATGATGCTTTTTCTTTGGTTAACTGTAGACTTTCTTCTGCACAATCTTTCTTTCTTGGTCTGAAACCCACCCAATAGTCCCATATGTAGCTTTTTTGGATAAACAGAAATGAACCCTTTTGGTCTTAAGGCTTGAAACTTAATATTTGCTTTATCTGAGTTCCTTCCTCAGGAAACTACCTTCAGCCCTCTCAAAGAAGGTATCAAAGAACTGAAAGTCATCCAGACAATGAGACGCTGGACCCTCATTCATTATGATTGCTTCCTTGCCCTCCCTAGTTCCTATTTTGTTACACATTGTTACATTTCTTCCCTGCGATCTAAACCTCTGGTTTTGGTTGGTCAGGGAGATGGATTTGAGACTGAGTTCTCATCTCCCCCGCCGCAGCTTCCTATTAAAACCCCTTTCTTGGCAATAATCATCTCGGTGATTGGCTTTCTGTGCAGCAAGCAGCAGGAACCCCAGGTCTCTGAATTTTGGTGGACTCCCCTGATTAGAGGTGGGACAATTCTACTGGCCAGCCTGAAAAACAATCAGACATTTGAAAGCCTTAATCTTGGGGTCGAGGTTTGGGCCACACTTGAGCCTTTTCTTTGGGCCAAATGTCAAAATCAGCCTGGCCAGGCCTGTCTTCAAGGCCTGTGGCAGGGCCAGGTCCTCCTGACACTTCTTGATGCACCTCCCGTGGGTCAGCAGCCACCCTCCATTTCCCTGTGACCTGCAGAGAAGCTTCAGGCGCATTTATTCAATTTTTCAGGATGCCGGGAGGTGCACGCGCGTGGTGATTCTGTGGATCCCATCACACCTGCCACCCTCCTTGGTCCTCTCATTGTCTCTGGTGGGCAGTAACATTCCTGGTGAGCTTGGACTCCAAAGACACCCGGGCAGGGATGGACCGATAGGGAAGGGCACCACCCCCTTATGTCCTGCACAGGAGGGATCCAAAAAGTTTTGAAATAGAAATGGAGAGTTGCAAGTAGATCAAAGAAAGAAAGAAATCCTAGATTTCCTATCTGAAGGCACCATGAAGAGGAAGTGCGCCTCCTCTGGGCCGGGTCCTCCCATCACAGGTGAACCAAGTTCAGTCTGCATTGGAGACCAAAGCGGGTAACTGCCCCGTCTCCTAGTGAGGAAGCCACGCTTGGTCCTCCCCTGGTTAGTGCTTGCTTCTGTAGCACTTGATTGTCTCTCCCGGGTTTTCTATAGATTCCAGGGAGGCAACTGAGAAACGCATTTTTACTTGAAGTAAGAGTATTTTAGGATGGGCTTGGTGGCTCACGTCTGCAATCCCAACACTTTGGGAGGCTAGTGAGGGCGGATCACAAGGTCAGGAGTTCGAGACCAGCCTGGCCAACATGGTGAAACTCCGTCTCTAGTAAGAATACAAATATTAGCCAGATGTGTTGGTACAGGCCTGTAGTCCCAGCTACTTGTGAGGCTGAGGCAGAAGAATCCTGTGAACCTGGGAAGTGGAGGTTGCAGTGAGCTGATCTCAAAAAAAAAAAAGTATTTTATAATCTTTGGCAAAGGAAATTGTTCCTGACAGGTTTTGCACTGAAGGCATTCAGGTGTGAGAAAAACACAAAAACCACTAGGCTGGGGAAAGCAAATGATGTTGAGAATGTCTCACAAACACAAATTACACATCAGCATGTGGGTCTGACCCTCAGGGTGGGCACGTTTTACTTTAAGTGCACTGTTGGTGAAACTTATGAAGAATCTAGGACATTCACGATGTATGTATGCATGTGTGTGTCTGTCTGTGTGTGTGTGTGTGTGTGTATATATATATAACCTTTCCCCAGCTCTGGGCCTGAAGCAATCCTCCTGTCTCCCCCTCCCAAAGTGCTGGTACTACAGGCGTGAGCCACCTCGTCCAGCCCATTTTAATGTTTTTAATTTAAATACACATTCCAAAAATTATATAACAAGCACAGGAGCCCACTTATTGCCAGTTTTACAAAAACAGGAAAGATGACATATCAATGACAAGTCGTCAAAGTGGCAACACCTTAAAGTATTGAGAGAAAGAAAGGAAATTTCCGAGAACTCTGTGCCAAAATGAACCCTGTCAAGAATGTGACTGAAATAAGGACACTTAAAGGCATACCCAAAAAATGAAAGAATTCAGCAACCCACACTACAAGAAATGCAAACAGAGTCCTCCAGGCCTGAGGATAAGGATACCAGACAGAAATCTGGACCTACACAAAGGAATGGAGATGGCTGAAAATTGCTATGTAGTCAAATATAATATTTTCTTATTTAAATCTTAAAATAATTTGACTGATTAAACAAAAGCAATAATAGTGGGTTCTGGGGTTTATAACATGTCTAAAATCAAATTACATGACAACACTAGCATAATGGCCAGAAGGGGAGGTATAATGTCACATGATGGCAGACAAATAAAATGATGGCAGACCAATAAAGATATATTCTAGAAACTCTAAAGCCATCACTGAAAAAGCAAAAGCAGGGAAAGAAGCCGGGGAGCGGTGGGCCAGATGAAACGAGTTACAGCTAATAAGCCAACAAAGGAAAACAATGGACTATACAAAAACCATGTCATCAGCATGCTGGAAAACCGCTCTCCAGACCTCTACCCTGTAGGAATACACCAGTGGCCAATGATAACTCTGCAAGAAGAATGACTGCAGCATTACTTGTGATCATAAAATTACAGAACCAGTGTAATTCCAAAGATACATGACCAGAGTTTTATTTAACAAACTCAAAGAATTGAACAAACAAGGAAATCCTTTTGCCAAACGGAAGGCAGAGAGTCATGATGAGGCTACTCCTCCAAGGATTTCATGGTTCTCAGACGCCTAGGTTTGGGTCTAGTTCTTCTGGAAGATCTTATTCTTGGGGACTCTTTCAGGTTGTATTTCCTTTTCCCTTCAATTCTTCCCCATTCTGCTACAATAAAATAACAATTCTCATCTCCAGGGGATCCAGCCGTTACCCCCTCACCAGCCTTTCAGGAGGTCTGGATGTCTGGTCCACCGCTGCCGGGCTTCTTCCTCTGCTTTTGCTTTATTCTTCCCGGGTACCCGCCCTCCGACCGCCCAGCTCAGCCCCCGCGGCCACGCCGCCCAGAAGGTGCACTGGAAACCCTGCCAGTTGATCCCTTCGGGAGGCTGAGAAATCAACCTGAATAAACGCTTTGTAAAAAGAACCTCCCCTTGGAAAAAATCTCATGATTTCTATTCTCAGGGTTCTTCAAAAAACTAAAAGCTAAAGGCTACGATGGCCCCGGGAAGTGGAGGCTGCAGTGGGCCGTGTTTGCACCACTGCACTCCAGCCTGGGCGACAAGTGAGACCCTATCTCAAAAACAAAACAAAACTTCCCCATGGAAACAATATTTCATGATTTCCATTTTCAGGGCTCTTCAAAGCACTAAAAGCCAAAGGCGACAATGGATTTATTCAACAAGTCCTAGTCGTGCGCCCTGCTGAGTGCAGGACTCTGCTCCCCAAGAGGAGACCCACGAGCAACCCTCACCCCCATCCCTGCCCTGGTGGAGCCCCCGTGCCAGACACAGGATCCGAAGATGGCAGCCGAAGCTCCACAGTGGCCCCAAAAGCGACTGGGCAGGGTGGGCACAGCCTCCCTCACTGGGCGAAGGCGGTGCAAAGAACCCGAAGAGCCATCCCAGGAGCCCTCTGGGCGTTCGGCTTCCCCTGGGTCCCAGGAGGCTCAGGTCTGGGTCGAGGGTGGGGCATTCCCGGGGCTTCTGAAGCAGGCGAGGGGCAGGGCCGTCCTGGTTCCAGAATCTCCTAACCTGCGAGTGTCCAAAGAGATCAACACGACCCACCGCTCTAATCTCTCGGTTTTCCAAGGCAAGTTCGTCCTGTCTGGTGGACTCTGAGGATGGGAGGGATGGGGGTGTTGGTGAGTGCATCCTTCCTCCAGCGTCCAGAAGGCCCCCTCTGTCTCTCTAGCGAACAATCGGTTAGAGCGCTTGGGTGTTACCGGAAAGGTTGGTGGTTAGACCCCATCCAGGGACCCCCGCTCCAGCTTTTACAGCGTTCATGCACGAGATAAACGGGGAAGATTATATCTTCCCAGAGTCCTAAGCTGTCCCATGAGGGTTTTATCTCTGTGGCACAATCAGTTGGTGCATCCGAAAGGCCCGGCTTAGTTGTATTTTTTGTAGAGAAGGGGTTTCGCTATGTTGCCCAGGCTGGTCTCCAAACTACTGGGCTCAAGCACCTCCGAGTCAGGCAAAGTGCTCGGACTGCAGGCGGGAGCCACCTCGCCGGGCTTTATAGAATGCTTCTCATTTCGGCACGTTTAGCAAATTTGTCTTCTGTGCGAAAGGTACCAGATCATATTCCAATTTATTTCTCAATTCTAATAGTATCTCTTTCTTCATTTACTTGCTGACACAACAAATTTCCCCCCACCCTTTTTTGTTTTGAGACTAGCTGTCACTCTCACCCAAGATGGAGTGCGGTGGCCTGATCTCAGCTCACTGGAAACTCACCGTAATTCTCCAGAATAGTTGGAACTACAGATGTGCACCATCAAATCCACCTTTTTTTTTTTTTTTTTTTTAAGAGGTAGAGTCTGGGCTCAAGAGATCAGCCTGCCTCAGCCTCCCAAAGTGCTGGGATTTCAGGGTGAACCACCGCACATGGCCTAGCAAATTTTCTATACATTGGCTCATGGTCTCCTTTTTTTTTTTTTTTTTTTTTGAGACAGAGGACAGAGTCTTGTTCTGTTGTCAGGCGCCAGGCTGAAGTGCAGTGGCGCCATCTCGGCTCACTGCAACCTCCGCCTCCCAGGTTCAAGCAATTTTCCTGCCTCAGCCTCCTGAGTAGCTGAGACTACAGGCGCACACCACCATGCCCAGCTAATTTTTGCATTTTTAGTAGAGACGGCGTTTCACCATGTCGACCAGGATGGTCTCCATCTCTTGACCTCGTGATCCGCCCACTTCAGACTCTCAAAGTGCTGGAATTACAGGCGTGAGCCACTGGTCCCAGCCCTTACTTTTTTTTTGAGATACTCTTGCTCTGTTGCTGAGGCTGGAGTGCAGTGGAATGATCTCAGCTTACGAGCCTGCGCCACCACACCCAGCTAATTTTTGTATTTTTAGTAGAGACGGGGTTTTATCATGTTGGCCAGGCCGGTCTCAAGCCCTGGACCAGCCTCCCAATGTGCTGGAATTACAGACAGGAGCCGCCATGCCCAGCCATGTGCCAATGACATTCTAAGGGGACAAGTGCCTTCCTGGTTTAACCGAGGGAGAGGCACAATAGAAGGACATGGTGGACATTACACACAGATATTCTGTTGCACAGGATGGACAGCTAAGCTTCTAAGACATTTTATTTTATTTTTTGAGATACGGTCTTGCTCTGTTGCCCAGGTTGCAGCAGTGGCATGATCATAGTTCACTGTAGCCTCAGCTGCCTGGGCTCAAGTGATCCTCCTGCCTCGGTCTCCCAAAGTGCTGGGATTACCGACCTGAACCACTGCACCCGGCTGAAATATTTTAAAAAGTCCTTCAACATCTGCAATTGTTTATGTATATATGTATATATATATATATATATATATATTAGAATTAAAATAAAATATGTGTATATATATAATAAAATATATAAATATTTTATTTTATTATAATTACATAAGTATATATGATTACATTATGTATAATAAAATATGTATCTATTTTATTATATATATTATATACATTTATTTAAAAAACATATATATGTATTTTTTAGAGATGAAGTCTCACTATGTTGCCTAGGCTGGTCTTGAACTCCTGAGCTCAAGTGATACTCCCACCTTGGCCTCCCAAAGTTCTGGGATTATATGTGCAAGTCACGAGGCCTGGCCCTGTTTCTTTTGAAAATTTGTTTATTTTGAGACATAGTCTTACTCTGTCACCCAGGCTGGAGTGCAGTGGCGTGATCATGGCTCAATGCGGCCTCAACCTCCTCAGGCTCAGGTGACCCTTTCACCTGATCCTCCTGAGTAGCTGGATCTACCAGCATACACCACCATGCCTGGCCAATTTTTGTATCTTTTTAACAGAGTTTCATCAAGTTGCCCCGGCTGCTGTCCAGCTCCTGAGCTCAAGAGATCTGCCCACCTCAGCCTCCAAAGTGTTGGTATTACAGACGTGAGCCGCTGTGCTCAGCCTGTAATTGTTTCCTGTGGTGACCAAGTCACATGGGTCCTGAGAAGACAGGTCACAGTGACCTCTTTGATAGCTATATTTTTCCCTGACTGATTTATTTCAGAGGCTATGTTCATAAAAATCAGCCCATCTGAGAAACATCACTGGAGCCGACAGAAACCTGCAATTAACAGACCTGGATCCTTAGCGCTATTGGCCCTTGTTCCCTCAGTTCTTCTGTTTTCATGAGCAGAAATTGAATCTTTTGCTTTTATATACTAAGTAGGATCACTGACAAGTCCTTTCCTTCTCTCTCTCTCATGTTTGCATTGTTGTTTTCTGCCATCAGTGGCATCAGTGTAAGTTTCTGATTTTGATGTTATGAAGTGCAGTGCACTTTAAAGTCCAAATAAATCTGTCATTGATATTTTAAATGGCTGAGATTTATTTATTTATTGAGACAGAGTCTCACTCTGTCACTCAGGCTGGAGTGCGGTGGCTCCATCATGGCCCACCACAGCCTCAACCTCTCGGCTCTGGCAATCCTCCCACCTCAGCCTCCCAAGTAGCTGGGACCACAAGGGCATGCCACTACACCCAGCTAATTCTTTGATTTTTTTTGTAGAGAGGAGGGCTCACTGTTTTTCAGGCTGGTCTCGAGAGAACTCCTGGGCTCAATCAATCCTCCCACCTCAGCCTACCATTTACACTGACTGCAGAGATGCATTTGGAGAAGATGAGGATTTTGGAATGCTTTAGAAGCAACATAGGTTTCTGAACTCATCAGGTCAACCCATCAAAAATGACCAATAAGTTTCTGTCCTCTTAGAAACAACTTGAAAACCTGAATCTTTGGCCATCATCAAAATTCCTGGTCATTAAAAATTCGATACTCCAGAGAGCAAGGACAACCATTTTGCTGATGCTGCAGCTAAGATGCAGTTCTGAAGGTGACATGAGACACAGATTCCTCAAAATGACGTTGCTGATTTAAGACCCATTGAAGACTTTATTAGAAGCACAAGTGGGCTGGGCACGGTGGCTCATGCCTGTAATCCCAGCACTTTGGGAGCCTGAAGTGGGTGGATCACCTAGGTGGGTGGATCACCTGAGGTGGGCGGATCAATTGAGGTTAGGAGTTTGGTTGGGCCTAGCCTGGCCAATGTAATGAAACCCGGTCTTTACTGAAAATACAAAAAGTAGCTGGCGTGGTGACACATGACTGTAATCCCTGCTACTTGGGAGGCAGAGGCATGAGAATCACTTGAACTTGGGAGGCAGAGGTTGCAGTGAGCCCAGCTAATGCCACTGCACTCCAGCCTAGGTGACAGAGCGAGACTCTTAAAAAAACAAAAAGGGAAGAAAAGAAAAGGCATAACTGGGAGCTCCCAAGCAGGAAGGTGATCTCCGGAAAGATAAAGGCAACAAGTGTTTTCCAGAAACAGGCATATGGTACGGGCCCAGTGACACACTGATCCACCCCTTAGGCTTCAGTTATCCTGTTTACAGTAGTTCATAAGCTGACTCATTGGAATTCAGACAAAATGTTAGAGGGGGAAAGCAATGGCATCCGTCATCATCTATGATTGCACAAAACTTTTATTCTACCCATACTGTCTGTCCCAACATAACTCTGGAAAACTGCTTCATGGGTATCAGGGACATTTTACCTTGATGACCTTCAAGATATGGCCATTAAATTTATCCAGCTCTATCTGGGAGTTATAGATACCTTCTGGTGCTGATTTGTATGTGCTATCACTGGGGTGAAGCATTTCTGTGCTGATGGGCCACAGCCCAAGTAGCAGGTAGATTTTAGAAAAGGTCATTCCTCATAAGGCGCCATCTGACCTCCATAGCAACCAAGGAACTCACTTCATTGGTCAGGTAGTTGGATCCATGTGTAAGGGTTGCCTATGTCCCAGCACTCCCATCGTGCCTATCACCCCTAATCCTCAGGGCCGATGGAGTGCACTAATGATACAATAAAAACCCAATGGTCAAAGCTAACAGATGTTTTTAGCCTTTCTTCAGCAAGGATATCCCATGAGTTCTGGAAAACGTGCACGCTCTCCCTTTGAAATAATAACAGGAAGACTCATGCAGAGGTTAGAAGAAGGTGCTTGTGAATCTGCACTTCTCTTTCTTTCTTTCCTTCTTTCTTTATCTTTCTTTCTTTCTTTTTTCTCTCTTTCTTTCTTTTTCTGTCTTGTTTTTACTCCATCTTGCTTCTAAGAATCTGCACTTCTTTTTTTTTTTTTTTTTTTTGAGACGGAGTTTCACTCATGTCACCCAGGCTGGAGTGCAATGGCGCGATCTCGGCTCACCGCAACCTCCGCCTCCTAGGTTCAGGCAATTCTCCTGCCTCAGCCTCCTGAGTAGCTGGGATTACAGGCACGCACCACCATGCCCAGCTGATTTTTTGTATTTTTAGTAGAGACGGGGTTTCACCATGTTGACCAGGATGGTCTCGATCTCTTGACCTCGTGATCCACCCGCCTCGGCCTCCCAAAGTGCTGGGATTACAGGCTTGAGCCACCGCGCCCGGCCGAATCTGCACTTCTTAAAGGTGACATTCTCCATTATTGCTAAGATCTCACAAAACTTCTTACGAAGAACTCCACATTAATAAAGAATTCCTTTCATGATGAACTCTTGGGAGATGAAAATATCAAAAATCATGGCCTGTAACCTGGAGATGTTGTTGACTGGAAACAACAACAAATAAAATCTTCCCTCCAAGCCTGTTGGAAGGGACCACATCACGTATTATTATTATTTTATTTATTGATTATTATTTTGAGATGGAATCTCACTGTTTTCCCCAACCCATAATGCAGTGATACAATCATGATTCACTGTAGCCTCAAACTCCTGGGCTCAAGCCATCCTTCTGCCTCATCCTTCCAAGTAGCTGGGACCACAGGTACATACACTGCACCTGGCTTCATCAGGTTGTATTGACCAATCTCTGTGCCAGGAAACCTAAGGGCATTGACACATGGATTCATGTTGCTCTTATAAAAGGCAACCCTACCAGAGCGGACATCTGTCAATGGAGATTTTCACTTAAAGGTGACTCGCAGTCTTCTTGACCGAGGTGGCAAATAGCTGACATTTATTGCAGTCCCGTTTCGCCCAAGATACTGGCCTGTGTAACCAGTTACAATTCCAGCACTTACTGCACCTGAAAGAGTTGATCTCTTTTTCTGTTGACTGGGACGCATGCATCGTTAGGGCTCCTTTAAGTTGTAGGAGTCCTCTCATGGTGGTTTTGGTAAAATCACCCTATATGCATATTCTCTTAACATCTGACACACTAGTCCTGTTGTGTATGTGTGTATACATATACATACATACGCAGCAAAATGTGTCAGATCAGGTTTCTGTTTCACTGTCCTAATTAATGTGATTACAGCATGGAGGGATAATTCTCTAATCAGAATCTCACAAACTATTGCCACTGTGGGAAATTTGATAAGGTGCCAGGTTTGCCATTCAAAACCACAAACTGCATTTTTTTTTTTAAAGACGGTGTTTCACCATGTTGGTCAGGCAGGTCTTGAACTCCCAACCTCAGGTGTTCCGCCCGCCTTGGCCTCCAAAGTGCTTGGATTATAGGTGTGAACTACCGTGCCCAGCCACACAAACTGCTCTTGAACATAATGACCTTTTGGTTTGTCCTGTGCTAAATTTCACTGGCATTCCACCTCATCGCAGTCACAATGCAATTCAGGGTCATATCAAGTAAAACCTGTTTATCACATCTGTCTGAGTCACCCTAACCTCAGTTTAACCCATATAATCGTACTGTCAAAATAACTGCCTGTGATCCCAGCACTTTGGGAGGCTGAGGCAGGAGGATCACTCGAGCTGAGGAGTTTGAGATGAACCTGGGCAAAATGGTGAAACTCCATCTCCACAAACTATATACAAATTAGCTGGGTGTGGTGGTGCTCACCTGTAGTCTCAGCTACTCAGGAGAATGAGCTGAGAGGATCACTTGAGCTCAGGAGTTCAAGCTTGCAGTAACCCTGATGATGCCACTGCACTCCAGCCTGGGCAAAAGAGTGTGACCCTGTCGCAAAAAAATAAATAAGTAAGCTGGGTCTGGTGGTGTGTGCTTGTAGTCCCAGCTGCCTGGTAGGCTGAGCCACTGAGCCCTGGAGGACAAGGGGTCAAGGCTGTACTGAGCTGTGATCTTGCCACTACACTCCAGCCTCAGCAACAGAATGAGACCCTGTCTTAAAAAGTAACAATAATAAAAATAAAAAATAAAAAACCAACCAAGCAAAAAATTGTCGCTTCACTCCTAAATAACGGTGGTAAACACCGTGATGCTGTTGGAAAGCTAAAAAGAAAACACTCCCTCCTGCTATCAGGATCCAACCTGCCCTCTTGCTCTAAATTCCTGACCCATGATTTAAATGCCCAAAAGCTGATGTACACAAATTACAGTGCACTTACCTGTTCTGCACCAGAGTTTATTTTTGTCTCTTGAACAGATCACCATCCATGGCCCTATAAATGTCTAAGGGCATGGAATGACGAAGTGCAATGTCATTATTGTTACGTGTTTCTCATCACTTTACTTCTGAGAAAATTAATTTCATGGTATTCCGAGAACTAGAGATGATTCAACAAGTGATAACAGCTGGAGACTTAACTGAGGCCTCTCTCTCTCTCTGGCCACTCTGTGATGCCCTTTTTTCTTTCTTTTTTTCTTTTTTTTGAGGCAGAGTCTCGCTTTGTCACCCAGGCTGGAGTGCAGTGGCGCAATCTTAGCTCACTGCAACCTCCGCCTCCCAGGTTTAAATGATTCTCATGCCTCAGCCTCCTGAGTAGCTGGAATTACAGACATATACGACCACACCTGGTTAATTTTTGTATTTTCAGTAGAGGTGGGTTTTGCTGTGGTGCCCAGGCTGGTCTGGACTCAGGCGAGCCACCCACCTCGGCCTCGTGAGGTGCTGGGATTACAGTGTGGGCCACTGCACCTGGTTGTAATGCCCCTTCCACTGGACTTTTGGGTACCCTTAAAAATTCCTCAGAGAGGCGGCTCCTTTACTCCCCTGTCCCCAGCTTGGTACAGGACAATCCAGGAATGAGTCTTTCCGGCAAAGAGGGACACGCTGACTAAGCTTTTGATCATCAATGCTTTTAAGAAGAAAAATTGAAAAAAAATTTTATCTGTGGAATCTGAGACATCCCAAAGGCAGACAGAAGCGCACGTCTTTGTCAGAACCTCGGTATGATTTGATGGGCCTGGAAACCAATATCCAAGCAGTTCTTAGCCACTGGATTGGTGGACTGCTTTTGTTCAGAAACTTCTCCATTAGGAATTAGAAGCATACATTAGTGATGACGGTCCCGGATCAAGGGACATTTCTTAAGCATTCTAAAAACCTGGCTGGGAGTGGTGGCTCACGTCTGTAGTCTCAGCACTTTGGAAGGCCAAGGTGGGCGGATCACCTGAGGTCAGGAGTTCAAGACCAGCCTGGCCAACGTGGTGAAACCCTGTCTTTTTATTAAAAAAAAAAAAAAATTCTAAAAACCTGTTTGCTCATCAGTAAAGCACTGAAAGTTGCTTTCGGTTTTGGTTCACATATTTTATATTTGAGCAAGGCAACGTCTGCTGCTGGGGTTAGAAGTAAATGGCTCATCTTCATCCAACTACATCAGTCCATAGGACATAGGGCTTCCACTCGCAGTGTCCTGAACACTCACTGGGCATCCTGCGCGTTCTAGCCGGTTTTGTTTGGAGCCGCGGGTTTCTGCAGGCACCCTGGTTGGAATGGCAGAGGCTTCTCCGGACGTGCGTATCTATAAGTGCTATTCCCGGGGTAGCCACCAGGGGATGCCACAGGCCACCCCCCCCAACCCCGCAACACGCACACACCACACCTCACCCGACAGCCACCCCGACCCCGTTCTCCCCATGTTTTCAGGTTGGGCCCGGTAGTTTCTATTCACCAGGACACTACAAATCAGAAGTGTGTGGGGTCAGAAAACACCCTGGGAGAGGCTGGCAAAATGCCCAGAACGGCCATCACTAGGCCTGGGGCTTTCTTGTGTTGTGAAATTTTCGTGTTCACGTAGTGCAGGGACAAGACCAGTGAGATACTTGTGGGAGTTAAAAATTCACAATGCCATTTGAGAGGGGTACTAAGGAATATGCCAGGTGCTACGTGTTGGGAGACAGCTAAGTATTTTCTGTCCATGAAGGTGATAAGCGAGGGCCTGAGAAAGAGGGACGGGGAGGACGCAGGCGGCAGAAATAGGAAGAGGCGGCTGGAGGGCGGGAGGGATGGGCCGGGGGGCTAACTAGAACGCTGCCGGGCAATGGATGTAGGATGTGGAAGCGAAACATCAAACAAGGAAACTGCCACTTAAGTGAAGTCTGAAGAAAGAGGAGCTGTGTAAGCGACAGGAGATAGCAGGGAAACTAGACCGGCTCCTCATCAAACGTCCCGCCTTCTACTTCAGGGAGGATGGCAGCGCATTTCCGCTGAGACAAGGTGAGGCTGTGGTTCTGACCTATGGGCCTCAATGAATCTGCACAAGGGCACCTGGGCGCTGGCAGAGCCGTTCCCCTGCACGAAGTAAGCGTGTTATGTCCCCGGAAGGGGACACTAAGAGACAAAGGCCCTGCTTTGATCCCAAAGATGAGCGCCCCTCTGCGTAGTTCCTACCTGGCCCTACGAGGTGAGAACCCACTCCTCAGTAGCACAGAAATTCCGGGACCTCTAAAGGTGACTGACTTGAGGGGTAGGGAAAAACGCGAAGGTTCTCAGAGAGCGTGTGAAAAACCAAGAGACTGGAGGCTACAGAGCAACCTCTGCAAAAAAAACAAGCCCCTATGCAGGAAAGCCTGTGCAGCCAGCTCCATAATAAGGTTGTGTTAAATTATCTCCACGGGCGACACTCCTTAATTCTACAACAGAAAAGACAGCGACACTTTTCTCACCCCTTTCCAGCCTTACCGAGTGGAATAGCACGACGCCTCCCAGAACGTAAAACTAACCAAATGAGAAACAGCCCTTCGCGCAGTCTACCTTTGGTACCACAAAAAGCCAGGGGAGAGCGCGAACGCAGTCCCCCACTAGCACAAATTATGCAATCGAGTTTCCTACATTTGGGGAAATCGCAGGGGTCAGCACATCCGGAGTGCAATGGATAAGCCTTCCCCTGGGAAAACCACCTTCGTAATCATGGTGTCTCCCCTGCCAGGTAAGTATGAGGCCGCACGCCTCCGCCCCGCCGGAGCCGCACACGCCTCACCCTTTACACGCACGGTCACTTGCCCGGGGCATCCTCTCCGCACCCCGGCCACCCCGAGCCCTCCCAGCCCGGACACACAGCTGGGACTCTCAAATCCAACGCCGGTCCTGGATTGCTCCCACAGCACCAGAAATCCCTCGTGGCCAAGCAGCAGCCCCCGCGCTGCCTCATCTACATAGAAGCCACCCTGTCCGTGACGTCACCGGCCCCGCCTCTCCCAGTTCCGGTCTGTTCCACCGCCGCTCAACCACCAACCCGCTGTCGGAGCTGGAGGGGAAGTGACGTCGGCCTCTCCCTCCCCTTCCGCCGCATCTGTTCGCTCCAGTGGAAGCGCGTCCTTGTCCTGCTGCCCAGGACACTTTAGGCCGCCAACTGGAACCTGTGCACCCTTCTTCAAATAATGGCTTTTAATTCGCAGACGAGAATGTTTAGGATTACAAAGAAAACTGGTTCTTTTCACATATGGTTACCTGGTGATGTAGCATTCCGCTTGAAATTGAAAGTCCTTCAATATCAGAGAGAGACCATATTGTTTCAAAAAAAAACCAACCAACAGCAGCAACAAAAGAAAACCACTGCAAATCCTAATGCCTTCGCCTTAATGTAATGTATTACACATTATTAATTAACGTATTAAACATTAATCCTTTAGAGGATTCCTTTAGAAAAGTGTCTCTAACTGTGATCGGGAGTTCAGGAATTCCTCCGTGTTTGTTTCTGTCTTACCGTCTTCAGCTAAGTTCATGCACTATTAGATGAAATAATAGTAAACTAAAAATAGAGTCTAAGCTCAATTTAACAAAAACATATATTTATATATGGCCTCCTTTATTGATTTTTCTTCTGTGGGGCGGGCAGGGGACAGTCTAGCTAAAATACACATTCTCTCTGTAGATACACCAGAAGAACACGACTCCATCAGCGTTGCCCTCATGTTAACAAAAGTGATTTTAACTTAAGGTGATCAGAAATCTTACATATCTGTACTTTTTCTGTACTGGTGGTATGGTGCATGTATGATTAAAAAAAAAAGGAGAGGGCCGGGCGCGGTGGCTCAAGCCTGTAATCCCAGCACTTTGGGAGGCCAAGGCGGGTGGATCACGAGGTCAAGAGATCGAGACCATCCTGGTCAACATGGTGAAACCCCATCTCTACTAAAAATACAAAAAATTAGCTGGGCATGGTGGTGTGTGCCTGTAATCTCAGCTACTCAGGAGGCTGAGGCAGGAGAATTGCCTGAACCCAGGAGGCGGAGGTTGCGGTGAGCCGAGAT
>NW_022436948.1:46535353-46627295 GCF_009761245.1 Sapajus apella | reverse complement strand
AAAAAAAAAAAAAAAAAAAAAAAAAAAAAAAAAGGAACTTCAAAATGGTTTGGAAGAAAAATATGTACATGTGCAAATAGTACTTAATTCCAGGTGGTGGAAATATGGATGACTGGTTATCTTCTTTCTGTATCTTTTATATTTTTAAATGGAAAAAGTCAATGACCTGGAAATGAAAGAACAGATCAGATATGGAAGGGGTTTGGGGCAGGTGAGAGGAAAATGTAAAGGGGAGGACAAACCCAGTTCTGGCAGGAATCATGCTTAAGTTGAAGGTTTCTGGGGAGCAGTTGTTGGGAGAAGAAGGATGTGGGGGAGGCAGGAGAATCGTGAAAGATTTAGGACAGTGTACTGCCTCTCATATCATTCCTCCTCCTTTTGCATTTCTTCAAAAGAAATACACACACTTACATTTCTTTTCAAGTATATGTGCCATTTGTGTTTTTCTTTTATTAATGTAACTGGTGAGTTTATCTTGCTGGTTGCTCAGAAAAGTCCATGGAGCTGAGAACAGCAGGCTTCCTGCAATAGAGAAAGAATCGAATGCATGCAGAGCCAGCTAAGCAACAGGACAGAGGTTTATTATTACTCAAATCTGTCTCTCCCCAAATTCAGAGACTAGGGTTTTTCTAAAGGATAGTTTGGCTGGCAGAGGACTAGGGAATGGGGAAAACTGATTGGTTGGGTAGGGGTTCGTGAAATCACAGGGAGTTGGACCTTGTCTTCTTGCACTGACTCGGTCCCTGGGTGGGGGCCACAGGACCAGAGGAGCCAGTTCACCTATCTGGGTGGCACCAGCTAGTTCATCATATGACAGGGTCTGAAAAACACCTTGAATGCCAATCTTAGGTTTTATACGAATGATGTCATTTATAGGAACAACTGGGGAGTTTAGGAATCGTGTGTCTTCTGGCTGCTTGGCTCCTGAGCCATAATTTTCAATCTTGTGGCTAATTTGTTAGCTTTACTAAGGAGCTCTGATGCCCAAGAAAGGAAGGAGTTTGTCTCAGGAAGGGGCCGTTATCATCTTTGTTTCAGACTTAGAGTTGGAAGTAAATTTCTCCCATATTTAGCCTGGCCTATGCCCAGGAATAGCCAAGGGCAGGTTGGAGGTTAGAAGCAGGTGCAGAGCTCAGGGTCACTTAGCCGGGGAAGGAGAATTTGAAAGTAGGAATTTGAACTGAAGGCAGCCTGGCTCCAGAAGGCATTCTCAGAACCACTGTGTTTGTACTGCTCCTGGTGAATGTGCCCTTTGCAAAAACTATGACAGTGAGAAAAACCTGACATAGGAAAAGTATGACTGTCAAAGAAATCTGACCTGAGTGACCCTGAGCAGGTTAGTTAACATCTCTGCATCTCAGTCCTCTCACATGGAAGATGAAGATGATGGTGCAGCCTTGGCCTGTAAGGACTAAATAAGTAATCACACACACTCATCGGCTGTGCCTGCCATGTGGTAGTTTGCATATCAGGCATAGTCAAGGAGTGTGGGTCTGTTACTCATTTGCATGTTCGCTCTTGTAGTTACCTGCAGCAGTGCACAAAGAGCAGATGTGGCCAGGTGCCAGGGCTCATGCCTGTAATCCCAGCACTTTGGGAGGCCAAGGTGGGTGGAGAACCTGAGGTCAGGAGTTTGAGACTAGCCCGGCCATCATGGTGAAACTCCATCTCTACTAAAAATACAACAATTAGCCCGGCAAGGTGGTGCGCCTGTAATCCCAACTACTCGGGAGGCTGAGGCAGAAGAATCACTTGAACCGAGGAGGCAGAGGTTCCAGTGAGCTGTGATTGTGCCACTGCACTATAGCCTGGGTGATAGAGTGAGACTCCATATTTAAAAAAACAAACAGAGATGTGATGAAAACCAGTTGTATTGAAGTCACAGCAGTGATACTTTCCAGTGGCTGTGCACCCTCCCAGGGAGACTGCGGCAATCCTCTCACCAGCAGCGATCTCCTGGGGTGGGAGGTCCCAGGAAGGCCCGTCAATCTTCAGCAGGTTTGACCCTCAAGGAGCTTCAGGGAATGAGCCACAGAAGTGTTTCTCCGGCTGCACATGGTGGCTCACACCTATAATCCCAGAACTTTGAGAGGCCAAAGTGGGAGGATCACCTGACGTCAGGAGTTCAATACCAGCCTGATCAACATGGAGAAAGCCCATCTCCACTAAAAATATGAAATTAGCTGGGCATGGTGGTTCATGCCTGTAATCCCAGTTACTTGGGAGGCTGAGGCAGGAGAATCACTTGAACTCGGGAGGTGGAGGTTGCGGTGAGCCGAGATCACACCATTGCACTTTAGCCTGGGCAACAAGAGTAAAACTTGGTCTCAAAAAAAAACAAAACAAAACCCTATTTCTCTCTGGGAGGAACTGGGTCTTTATTAGCTCATCTGTTCAGCTCATCCGAAGGGGATTAGTGATTCAATTCCTTGCTTCAAATCAGCCTCAATAAAATTTGTGTAGTTTTAAAGTGGAAGACATTTGTACACGTAGGGGAGGAAATATGACTTTTCCTCACCCAGCCTAGGTTCACTGCTGAGACCCTTACAGCAAAAGACAGACTAACAAGAGAACAGCATACCTAGTTATTTAATGTCAGTTTCACATGATGGGAGTGAGTTCCAAAGGAAATAAGGCCCATGGAAACAACGAAACCTCAGGGTTTTTCCTTTTTTTTTTTAGTAGGTTAGATGAAGAGTGGATAGTCATAGAGAAGTGTGATGGACTAAAAGGAGTACAATGTGGGTGACCCCCACACAGGTACTGAGGAAGGAGAGCTAAGCAGAATCCTGGCACAATTAAGACCTGGAGATGTCTCAGTGTATAGTGTTACTACTCAATGATTTCCTTTTATATACTCCTTTATACAATCATATATTAGTTTATAGAATTAGGGCTTGGGGAATATCTCAGTTTATAGTGTTACTACTGTTATTTCCCTTTATGCAACTCTCTCTATATAATCACATATTATTAGTTCATAGAATGAGTGCCGAAAGAATATCTTACCACTCAGTTATTTCCATATATATATATATATATAAAACTATATCTTAGTATATAAACAAAGGAATGCCCAGAGTAGACACAGTACAGAGCATGAATTAAGGAATAAGCAGCTTATAATCGGAGGAATGCCTAGAGCAGACACAGTGCAGAGCATGATTTAAGGGAAAAACAGTTATACCAGGACAAGAATTCATGGCCCAAGCGGCAGCGTTCAGTATCGTAAAGATGCTCGCTGTATGGCAGGCTTGGGGCAAGAGCCACTCCTCCTGATAAAGGAGTTGTAGGACCTTGCTCCAGTTCTTGTGGAAGGCTGCCCTCAGACCGGCAATCCACCTTGGTGACTGTGAAGTTTATCAGCTCTTGCTACTGTGCTGCTTGAAAAGCATCTTCCCATAGAATCCATTGGAAGCTGCCAGCAGGTGGCGTAGACCCTGACAGCTCTGTCACTGCTGTGTGACTTAAAGCATCCTCCTAAAAATCTTCTTAGTAGCTTGCCCATAAATAGAGGTATTGCACACTGCACCCTCTTCACTGCGCACGGCCCACCTCCATGCCTCGGTGACCTAATGGGAATGTACTTCCTGCTGTGCACTGTCCCCCTTCCAGCCTAGGTGACCTAATGGGTCATTGTTTTATTGCTCATGACCCTATCACTATCCTTAAAGATGACTTCACTCACTGCCCTACCCCCTAACCTATACACAATAAATACTAATGCTTCTGGACATTGGGGGCCTCCCCTGACTCCACTCATAGGCGGCGTGTCCCCCTGAGCCCAGCTGCATTTTCTTTGTACTTCTGTGTCCTGTCTCTTTATTTCTCGGATCCTGTGCCTCAGCACAGCATAAGGAACACCCCACGACCCTGTGGGCCATCAGCCCTACAGTACGATCTAATGGTAATAAACTGGGGAAACATAGCAGGCCTATATGTTCAGACTCTTCTCTGTGTCCCTGTATCTTCAGACACAAGGATGCACCTTTCCTCTGGGTACAGAGAAGGCACCCCTCACATGAGAGTGGTACAATTGGCTTCAGGGAAGAAGGGCAGGGGGAGGGTGACAGTGGCCTTCCTGCTCCTGTTTTCTCAAATTCCTTTAGTATAAAATATTTAGGAGCCCAAGGTGTTATATTTTGGAGTAGTGTGTCCTGAACCCCATCATTCACATGCTACAAAACCCAGAATCTTTGAGGAATGATACATGTGACTATAAAATATTTAAATGCAAAATACAAATGATGGCTGGGCATGCAGGACAGCATTTTGGGAGGCCCAGGCAGGTAGATCACTTGAGTCCAGGAGTTCGAGACCAGCCTGGCCAAAATGGCAAAATCCCCATCACTACAAAATAAACAAAAATTAGCTGGACACCGTGTTGTATACCTGTGATCCCAGCTACTAGAGGAGGGTGGGCTGAGGATCAACTTAAACAATATATGTAAAAACAAATGTTTTTATTTTCCTTTAAGTTTAGACAAGGGAAGTAGTTGGAGTGGAGAAGGAACAAAGAAATCTGTAAGGAATTGTGATCAGTTGATTGTAAACAGGAGTGATTTGCATGCACTGTATACTGTTATGAAATTCACACATGCTGCCAAGCTGGCGGTGAGCAGCAACGATGGCAGTGTTCCGGCCCCACACTTCTCTCTAGGAGTAACAATTTTCAATGCACCTACTGGTCTTTGTGCTATTTTCCATCCCAGGCCCTCAGTCCAGCCTACAAGAGGAAACGGAGTGTGTGTGTTTTCCTTCCTGCTGGTCCACTCCAAGGAGCCAACAAGGCACCTCTCTCCCACCCCCCCACCACACACCCCCTACACCCTCCAAACTGATAACCTCAAAGACTGCAGTGTTTTTCAGTCCTTCATAGCTGCTGCAAATATTCATATTTTCAAAATATGAAAATCAGAGCGATGGTCCTGAGCGCCTGGAGGGACATCTTAGCTCGCTCTCAACACCCACCATGAGCCTCATCCAAAGTGTTCTGCTGAGTAGAAGAAAGCATTTTTGCATCTGTCTTGTCCTAAGGTGTCATATTCTCCTTGGGGCGGGGTCCTGGCCAGTCGAGGGGGAGCCCCACGGTCCGACACGCATCCTTCTGGGCTACTCAGCCTCCTCTTCCCTGTGGCCCTGCAGGAGATCCTTCCAGGCTGCGGAGGATCCGGACCAGGGCTCCCAGTTCGAGAGCTTAAGAGGCCGCTGCGTGGATTTCTCTTTCTGGCTGAGATCTTGGGACCAAAGAATGAGATTTCCAGAGTCAGGTTCCAAAGCTTAGTGAAACAGCGACAAAGAGCCCGCAATAGAGACGTGGGAGCTAGAAATTCGGCATAAAACCTGAATATGAAGAACAGAGTAAATTAACATTCGGAATAGGATGAGCCATCTGAGTAAAACAGTATTACTCCTAAGTTAGGTCTCCAATCATCGACTCTAAACCCAGACACAATCACCAACGACTGAGCTAACCCCACCAAAATTCCTCATACCACCGTTGCTTACGAAAAAGACAATGGGTGCCATTAAGAGATTTTCTGGGTGAAAGGAATCTCCGGGTCTAGGATTGAGGTGTAGCAGCCATTTTAGTGGAGGAGACCTCTCACTCCAAAACCCGGGGTCACGGGGTGTGGGACTTACTGGGACGCTGGCGGTGCGCTCTGGCCCTCCGATTGTCTGGGGCCAGGAGGCTCGCTCAGGACGGGGATCCTCCAGGCTTGGTGACTCCGATTGGATGTTTCAGCAATTTCCCTGTGGACCAGGCCCCTGTGAGAGCCCAGTTTCTGGGACCCGGACCCCTGAGAGGGGGATAGGAAAGCGCAAGTCATATCGCCGGGGACGCATCGCGAGGCGGGAGCAGGAGGGACGCTAGGACCTGCAGCGGCCCCCGCACTGCGGGACTTCCTTCCCTGGGACCCAAACTTTTCTCTCCTGTGACCCAGGACTTGAAACAAAGGGCAAACGAAATCCACATCCCTTTCGCTTTATCTTTGAGGCGGGAGGGGCTCCAGAGTAAAAGACCAGCTTTTGTGCATAGCAAACAGCAAGGTCCCATCGAAATTTGAACTCGGATCGCTGGATTCAGAGTCCGGAGCGCTCACCGTTACACCATGAAACCACTAGGCAAGAGCAGTCTCAGTTACTGGCATTTGCAAGTGAATTTTCAGCCTCCAGAGTCACCAGAATTTCCTTTGCAGCTGTTTTCTTCTGGTCACACAGCACCTGAGTACCTTTAAACTACAATAGGAGGAGTGGCCCCAGACTGACGTGTCTCTGCTCTTCTCTTTAGGATTGTATCTCAGAGAATGAGATTAAGCACTATTTGGGATTAGGAACACGGAAGAGCTATATTTAGGCCTCCACAAAGCCACCAGCTCGGCCGAGTTGCCAGAGTTTCCCACCCGCTGGGGTTTCTTTCTTTCTCTTTGCAACTGTCCTCTTCCCTCTGTCCATGGAGCACCGCTGACCATTTCCAGAACGGGATTTGGAATATGCTGGGATTTCTGCTCTTCTTTTTCTTCTTCTTCTGCCGTCTCCTCCTCCTCTTTCTCCTCTCCCTTCTCCTCCTCCTGTCATTCTAGCTCCAACCCCTCCCTCCTCCTCCCTGTCTTCCTCACAGCCCCCCACACCCATTTTCCCAGCCCCCTCCAGCTCTCCATCCTTCCTGCCTCCTCCTCCTCCTCCGCTCCCCCTTGGCCACCATTCCTCTTCCTTCTCTAGGCTCCCACCCTACCCACCACCGACCTCCCACGCAGCCTACACTCACAGAAAAATGCCCACCACGGTCCTAGAGGAAGTGGAGGAGGATATTCATAGTCAGGACATTTTGGGGGATCTTTACTGGTGAGCGTGAGTGCAGCGACACCAACAGAGGTGACGAACGTCAGCCAGTCCTCAGGGCCTGGGCAGGACCGGCAGATCCAAGGCCACCCCATGCCTCGGGTGACCCAAAAGAGTCCTGCTCCCATTCCAGAAGACCAAATCCAGTTGCCAAAGTCCAAGGAAATTGACAGCAGCAGGAGCCTTTTTCTTTGCAAGTCCAGTTCCAAGTGGAAGGATCACGGTTTCCCGTTCCAGCCACCGCGAGGCCAAGACACGGGGATTTGCATGACCCAGGACTCAGCCAGCACCCTGGACGCCTGGCTAGGGCCTGTGCAGAGAAAAGCTAGGTGTGGGCCCGTGTCCACCTAGGCAGAGGCTCCTGGGGATGTGGGCGCTCACCAAGGATGCCCCTTCCATCGTCCTGAGGCCGTGAATCGTCCTATTTGGTGCCCCAAGAGCTGCCTCCCACAAAGTGAGCAGACGTGAAGAGCCACCAGATCCAAAAGGCAAAATCACAAGGCATTACCAGCTAGATAGGGACAGCGTCCCCTCTCTATTATGATTTAGATTCAAAGGGAAGATGTCATGGTCCCTAAACATCAGAGCATGACCAGGGCATGGCACCCACAACCTGCAGTGCCCTTGCCCCTGGTTAGGTGTAAGTTATTTCACTTAAGCAGACAAGCGCTGTCTTCTGGATTTTTCCTCAGTGACTAGATCTGCCTCCTTCTCGCTCTCTCTCTCTCTCAGTCTCTCTCTGTCTCCCCCCCTGTCTCTGTCTCTCAGTCTTTCTCTCTCTCTCTCTCTCTTAGTCTCTCTCTGTCTTTCTCTCTCTCTCTGTCTCTCTCTGTCTCTCTGTCTCTCTCTGTCTCTGTCTCTCAGTCTTTCTCTCTCTCTCTCTCTCTGTCTCTCTCTCTTAGTCTCTCTCTCTGTCCCTCTCTCTCTGTCTCTGTCTCTCCTCCTGAGCCCCCTCATTCTCTACCCACCTTTATTTTCTCTCTCTCTTTCCACTCGGCTGCCCCACTTCCACCTGCTTTCTCCTCTTTAGCTTTCATGGTTCCCCCTTCCCTGCCCACTGGCATCCCCCAAATTAATGCTGCTGCACTGTCGTGGGTGGGGAGATGTGTGTGGGTGTGGCTGGTGCCCTCCAGACATGTCCAGGATGGGGAACATGGTGCAGCTGTCAGTATAATGGTGTGAAAGGATGGCCACTTTCGAAAGCCTTTCACATCTCTCAATCCGCGATCTTTTTGGGACTAGAAAGTTCTGGGCCACAGTGGAATTCTTGTCCCCGGGAGGTGTGGGGATGCCTCCTTTCACTGAGCTGTCATGGTGTGGCTATGAAGTGCCAGGCCCTGCTCTGGGATAGGGAGATCATTGTGAGCAAGTCTCAAGTCACGACTCGTGGAGTGGGTCTGGAGCCCACCTCTGCAGGCATTGAGAGGTGTCAGAGACAAAGGGGCACAGCCAGTTTGCGTCCTTCCCGGGTGGCTACTCATTGGATCCTGGGGAAGTAGCACCCAGTGCAAGGAGAGAAGCCCAGTGATAAAGCAAACGGACAACATGAGACCTGGGGCTGAGGCCCCACCCGCAGTGGGGTGGCTTCCGAAGCAGGCAAGGGGCAGCGGGGCAGGTCATGGCCTGGTGTTCTGGTGTCTGGCGCCCCAGCTCCTTCATGTGAATGTCCAAACTCACCCAAAGGCCAGATTCAATATCTCTGTTCCCAGTGAATTCTGAATGTGTCCTTAGAGGAGAATGGAGAGGTTGGGGAGCAGCTTCTCACCCCATGCTAACTGTATTTGATGTTACAGTATCATTTCTCTGTGCTAGAATTTGTTAGCATGTGGCCATTAATGGAAAGGATTGATGGTTTAAGCCCATTCCTGGATATTTTAGTCTTCACCTAAGTTCTCTCCCTTCCTTCCTCCCTCTCTCCCTTTTTTCCTTCCTTCCTTCCTTTTCTTTCTTTCTTTCTTTGAAATGGAGTCTCTCTCTGACACCAGGCTAGAGTGCAGTAGCATGATCTCAGCTCACTTCAACTTCCGCCTCCTGGGTTCCAGCGATTCTTCTGCCTCAGCCTCCCAAGTAGGTGGGACTACAGGAACACGCCACCATGCCCAGCTAATTTTTGTGTTTTGAGGTAGAGATGGGGTTTCACCATATTGGCCAGGCTGGTCTTGAGCTCCTGACCTCAGGTGATTTGTCCACCTCAGCTTCCCAAAGTGCTGGGATTACAGGTGTGAGCCACTGCTCCCAGTCTCCCTTTTTTTTAAATAGACCACTTTGCTCTGAAATCTAAGTTCTTTTTCTGACTTCTGATTCTTTCAGTCAAGGAGCTTATTCTGTAGCCTGCGGCTCCTCCCTGTCTCCTTCTCCTTTGATCTGTGGTTCCAAGTATTTGGCAAGTTCTGCCATCCAAGGTGATTTCGCCCTGTCCTTACCAGAACCTGCACTATCTGGAGTGCTGATGCCACTACGACCTAACTGATCTGCCCTCTGGATTCCAGGGACACCCCTAGGACAGAGGGTGAAACACAGACATTGAAATCTTCAACTGCTCTGACTCCAGGTTGTGCACCTCAATGCCCAGTATTAACCACACAGTATCAGGATGCCGCCAAAGACTGGAGCTTTCACATTCTAATTTAGAAAAATGTATAGATATTACTTTATACAACAGTTCTAGGCTTACAGATAAATTGAGCAGATACTGTAGAGGGTTCCCATGTGCCTCCTGTCCTTCAATACACAATTTCCCCCATTAGTATCTTGCAATAGTGTGGTACATTTGTTACATTGGATGAACCAATATTGGTAATTATAATTAACTAAAGTCCATACTTTATATTAAGGGTTCCATCTTTTTTCTTTTTTTCTTTTTTAAAAATTCTGTGGGGTTTTAAAATTGCACGGTGTCGTGAGTCCCCAATACAGTAACAGTCCCCAATATGTAACAGTCTCACTGCTGAGAACTCCCTGCGCTTCACGAATCCATCCCTCCTTTCCCTCCTTCACCCTTGGTAAACACTGATCATTTGACTATACCTTTTTGACTTTCTCAGAATGTCCTACAGTTGAAATGATAGGGCATGTAGGTTTTCAGACTGGCTTCTTTCAAGCGTTATCAATTGAACATTCCTTAATGTCTTTTCATGGCTTGATAACTCATTTCTTTTCATCACTGACTAGCCTTCCAGTGGATGGACACAGCACAATTTTGTTTGTCCATTCGCTTGTTGAGAAGGACATCTTGGTCACTTCTAGTTTTTGAGGGTAGTAAGTAAAACTGCTGTAAATATTTGTGTGCAGGTTTTTGAGTGAACGTAAGTTTTCCTCTCATTTGGCTAATCAAACTGACACTGTGAGATTATATAGCAAGACTATGTTTAGCTTTAAAAAACAAAAAAACTCCCGAACTATTTTCCAAAGTGATTGTACCATTTTGCATTTCTACCAACAATCAGTAGGAGTTCCTGTAGCTCTGCGTGTGTGACAGCTTTTGAGGTTGTCACTTTCTACAGATTTTAGCCACTCTAATAGGTATGATCTGTTACCTCATTGTTTTCACATGCAATCTTCTAATGACAAATGACTTTGAGTTTCTCTTTCATATACCTATTTGCTATCTGTATATATTTTTGGTGAGGTGTTCAAATCTTTTACCTACTTTTAAATTGGGTTGTTCACTTTCTTATTACTGAGTTTGAAGAGTTCCTTCTTTATTTTAGACACAAGCACTTTATCAGATCTGTATTTTGCAAGTATTTTCGCGGATCCTGGGAACCAATGGCACTTCCAAGGTAGGGAAGGAATGAGGGCCAGGAAGCTCTAATCCGGGCGTTGGTGGTCATGGTGCTGTGAGGGGAGGAGGCAGTGGTGTCTCTTCCTGCTCCCTCAGAGTCAAGTAGAAATCCACGATGCTCCAGCCCAGTGAGGTGAGCAAGAGCCTGGGGTTTCGGATCAAACCTGTTCTCAGGTCCTGGGTTTAATCCGTACTCAGTATTCACCTTGGCCGAGTCATTTGTGGTGCTGGCATTTTCATCTCAGTTCCATCATCTGAGAGACATGAAAAATAATATCCACATTCAATCGTTGAAAACATTAATTAGTATAATTTCCAAAGAGCTAATTCAATAAAAATTGCTCAATGAATGTATGAATAGATGTTACCTAATTGTTATCTTTCTGGTAAATTAGCACTTAGGAAGTGATGTCACATGCATTGTTTTGTGTGGAAAAAGAGCAACTGTTAGGATCTCCACTTTCTAGGGACCCCTCTTCCTGTGTTTTCTTAGAAGTCTCTTGCCAGTTTTGTTCAACTCCGTCAACATCCGTTTTTAAGTCAATTTCCCCTCTCAAGCACTTCAGTAACAACCTATTAGGCACAGTCAGTAAAAGTGCAAATCCTGGGCCCACAAGTCAGTCTCCTGACACATCCAGCTACTTGCTTTGTTTTTTCTCCCCATTTTGAAATAAAACAATAAAGGGCAATAAACCTTCTCATGGAAAGTGTACAAATCTGTATCTTTATGCAACTCTATTCAGTTCATCATCTCCACTTATGTCCATGGCCATGTCCTCAGTTTCCTTCTCACAGGAATCCACTTCCACTCAGATTTCCTTAGAACCCTGAGTCGTGTTCATCCTTACTCTCCTTCCCGCTCAATGTCTCCTCCCGGATCCCCTGGGGCTCCCTGGTGCTCATCTGTCAGGTGGTGCCCTCAGCTGAGGAATGAGGGGAGCCCTGTCCTCAGGAGAAGGGAGGTCATGTGAGATAAGGAGCAGCACCTGGGTCTGTGGAAAGGACACATGGAAGGCGCTCAGTGAGTGTCAGGGGATGCATAGCCCCTGACACGTGCCGTGATAACTCGAGTATTGAAACTGCTTTCTTTGCTTGTGTCTCTTTTGCTTCCCCATGGATTCCCACACTCCCAGTCAGGACTCAGCCCTGCTGGCTCCAACACTCTCATCTGCTGGCTTTCCCAGGAATCCAGAGCACTGACCTGGCTCCAGGAAATAGGACAGGGTGAATGCCTTATGTTTCATTCTCTTTACCTGGTGACTTCTCCCTGCTGTCTAATAGAGCATTTGCTCCCTACCACACCTTCTTGCTCTCATTCGTCTTATTTTTCTACATATTTTTCCAATTTCGATGGACCAGATTATAATGTTAGTGATTATAAAGTTAACTCAACCTCTTCCATATCCCTATGTAATGCTTTCAGTAGAATTTTATATATAAATATATGCATTTATGTCATTTGTCATATATATTATATATATTTGGCATGTATTTTTAATGAAATGTGTGTATATGCAGTATGCATATCTGGATAATAGTCTCATAAATATCCCATATTCAGTCTTCCCAATTCTTTTCTCTCATATGTTCATTTAGTGTTGATTTTCCTGTTGTTTAGAAGCCCCTCCCTCCCAAAACACAGCCTGTGTTCAGTGTGATTTCCTTGCCTTGGCCTTGTCTACCTGGAAGCTATTTGTGTTTACTAATCCAGTTTCTTCGATATGTTTATCAATTGGGATCACCTTTCCCTCCTGGCAAACTTGTCATTACTGGGTGACGCATGAAAAATCAACAATATAGAAAAGACCAAAATGTCTTTCTCAGCAGGACGTGATGTTACATTTATTCGTCACTTTTACTGAGACTGTCTGTGAAGGTTAATTCTGGGATAATTTGACTGTGCCAGGGGGTGCCCAGATGCTTGGTTAGACATTATTTCTCACTGTGTCTCTGAGGGTGTTTCTGGATGTGATTGACATTTGAATCCGTAAACTGAGTAAAGCAGATTGCCTTCCCTGGTGTGCATGGGCCTCATCCAGCCCACAGAAGGCTCGAATTGAATGAAAGGCTAAGAAAGAAGTCTGTCTGTTTCATTGCATTTGAGCTGGGACATCAGTCTTCTGTCTTGGGCCTTGGACTTGGCGGTGAACTATATTTGACTCTCCTGGGTCTACAGCTTACTCAATGTAGACCTTGGACTTCTCTGATTCCATAATCACATGAGCCAATGTAAATCTCTCTCTCTCTCTCTCTCTCTGTCTGTCTCTGTGTGTGGGTGTGTCCTGCTCGTTTTCTTTCTCTGGAGAACCAGACTAATATATGCCAGTTGCCAGTCTTTGTCTCTATGCTTTTTAAAGGTATAAAATAAATAAATAAAACAAAACCCTGCAGCGTTCTCAAAGAAAAACCACAAAAGAAATGAATTCTGAGAGGTTTTACAGTGAGACATTCAGGTGTGAGGAAAACATGAAAAGCACTATGCTAGAGAAAGCAAACGCTATTGAGAATGTTGCACAAACACAAATTACACATCAGCAGGTAGGTTTGACACTCAGGGTGGGCACATTTTATGTTAAGTGTACTTTTGGTGGAATTTAAGATGAATCTAGGACTTTCATGATGGATGTATCTATGTGTGTGTGTGTAGACATATATATACACACACAATATACACACATACAGATACATATATATTATATATATGGAGAGAGAGAGTGTGTCTTGCTATCTTGTCCTGGCTGGTCTCCAACTCTGGGCCTCAATCAATCCTCCCATCTCCCCCTCCCAAAGTGTCCAGATTACAAATCTGAGCCACCTCACCAAGCCCATTTTAATATTTTAAATTTAGTTCAACAATTGTGGAAGACAGTGCAGTAATTTCTCAAGGATCTAGAACCAGAAATCCCATGTGACCCAGCAATCCTATTACTGGGTACATACCCAAGGATTATAAATCATTCTACTCTAAAGACACGTGCACATGTGTGTTTATTGCAGGACTCTTCAATAGCAAAGACTTGGAACCAACCCAAACGCCCATCAGTGATAGAATGGATAAAGAAAACGTGGCACATATACACCATGGAATACTATGCAGCCATAAAAAAGAATGAGTTCATGTCCTTTGTGGGGAATGGATAAAGCTGGAAGCTATCATTCTCAGCAAATTGATGCAAGAACAGAAAACCACACGTTGCATGTTCTCACTCATAAATGCAAGTTGAAAAATGAGAACGCGTAAACACAGGGAGGGGAACATCACACACCAGGGCCTGTTGGGGGGTAGAGAGCAAAAGGAGAGCTAGCATTAGGACAAACACCTAATGTAGATGATGGGTTGATGGGTGCAGCAAACCACCATAGCACATGTATAGGTACATGTAATAAACCTGCATGTTCTGCACATGTATCCCAGAACTTAAAGAATAATAAAGAAAAAAATTGTGAATTTAAATACATATTCCAAAAATTACATAACAAGTTTAGGACGCCTTCTTTATGCCAGTTTTACAAAAACAGAATGGCATATCGATGACAAGATGTCAAAGTGGCAACATCCTAAAGTAGTGGAAGAGAAAAAAGTTATTTTGGAATTCTATGCCACAATGAAAAAACTTTCAAAAACATGACTGAAGTAAAGACATTCAAAGACATACAAAAAATGAGGCCAGGCACAGTGACTCAGGCCTGTAATCCCAGCACTTTGGGAATCAGGTGGATCGCTTGAGGTCAGGGAGTCAGAGACCAGCCTGGCCAGCATGGCAAAGCCTTGCCTCTACTAAAAATACAAAAATTAGCCAGGTGTGGTGGCACACACCTAAAATCCCAGGAGGCTTAACCATGAGAATCACTTGAACCCAGGAGATGGAGGTTGCGGTGAGCTGAGATCATGCCACTGCACTTCAGCCTGGACGATGGAGCAAAACTCCATCTAAAAAAAAAGAAAATACAAATAGGAAACCCATTTGGGACCCTTGCTCTGCACGAGGGAGCTTTTCTCTTTCTTTCACCTATTAAACTTCTGCTCTTAAACTAAAAAGAAAATACAAATAAAAATAAAGGCATAAAAATACATGAAAGCATTCACTGACCCACACTACAAAAAAGGCTAAAGAAGTCCTCTAGGCCCCGGATAAGGATACCAGACAGAAATCTGGACCTCCACAAAGAAATATAGATGACTGAAAATCGCTATGTGAGTATTTTGATGTTGGGGTTTACAACATGTCTAAAATCAAATGACATGACAACGCTAGCATAAAGGTCAGAAGCAGAGGTATAATGTCACTTGATGGCAGACTATCAAGATGTAGTCCAGAAACCCTAAAGCCATCACTGACATAACAAAAGAAAGGATTATAGCTAATAAGCCAAAATAGGAAAAAAAATGGACTGATATAAAAACCATGTGATCGCTGTGCTGAAACAACTGCTCTCCAGGCCCCTCCCCATCAAAGCACACCAGTGACCAGTGAGAAGTGAACAAGAATGATGTGTGCGGCATTGTTTGTAATCCTAAAGTAATAGAACCAACGCAGTTTCAACGATAATGGAAAGCGCTTTATTTATTTAACAAACACAAGCAATCGAACACACAAACAGTGGAAGGAAGTCCTTTTGCCTAAAGGAATGCAGAGGGTCATGAGATGCTACCCCTGCAAGGATTTCAGGGTTCGCAGATACTTAGTTTTGCTCTAGTTCTTCTGGAAGATCTTATGCCTGGGAGCTACAGGTTCTCGCATTTGGGCTCTTTCAGGTCCTGTCTCTGTTTTCCCCTCAATTCCTCTCCATTCTGCTGCAATAAAAAAATTAAATCTCACCGCCAGTGCCTCTGCACGAGCCTTTTAGGAGGTCTGGTTGTCGGGGCCACCGCTCCCCGGCTTCTTTCCCTGCTTTTCCCTTTCCCCGCTCCCGACATCCCGCCCTATGACCTGACCCCAACCCAGCTGTGCCCCCGGGCTCCACCGCGCAGAAGGTGCCCTGGAGGCCCTGCTCTTTGCTCGCCCTGCGGAGTGCCCAGAAATCAACCTGAATAAACGCTTTATAAACGGAATTTCCATAGAAAAACCTCTCATGACTTCCATTCTCAAGGCTCTTAAAACGGAAGCTAGCCGGGCTCGGTGGCTCACGCCTGTAATCCCAGCACTTTGGGAGGCCGAGGCGGGTGGATCACGAGGTCAAGAGATCGAGACCATCCTGGTCAACATAGTGAAACCCCGTCTCTGCTGAAAATACAAAAAATTAGCTGGGCATGGTGGCGCGTGCCTGTAATCCCAGCTACTCAGGAGGTTGAGGCAGGATAATTGCCTGAACCCAGGAGGCGGAGGTTGCGGTGAGCCGAGATCGCGCCATTGCACTCCAGCCTGGGTAACAAGGGTGGAACTCCGTCTCAAAAAACAAACAAACAAACAAAACAAAACAAAAAAACGGAAGCTAAACGCGACTATGCATTCATTCGACAAGTCCTAGTTGTGCGCCCTGCTGAGTGCAGGACCCTGCTCCCCGCGAGGGGACCCACGAACGACCCTCACCACATCCCTGCCCTGGTGGAGACCCCGTGCGGGACACCGGATCGGAAGACAGCAGTGGAAGCTCCGCAGCGCCCAGAAAGCGACTGGGCAGGGTGGGCACAGGCTTCCTCACCGGGTGAAGTCGGCGCAAGGAACGGAAGAGCCATCCCGGGAGCCCGCCGGGCGCTCAGCTTCCCTTCGACCCCCAGGTGGCTCCGCCCGGGTCGCGGACCGCAGTGTTTCCGGGGGCTTCTGAAGCAGCGGCGGGGCAGGGCGGGCGAAGGCCATTCCGCTGTCCTCTGCCTCCAGAATCTCCCAATGCGCGGGTGTCCTAAGGGACCAGCGGACTCCCCGCTCTAATCTCTCCAGGTTCCCCAGATCTTGCTCGCCGTCCTGCTGGGGCAGCCCTGAGGCTGAAAGGGATGCGGGATGTTTGGTGAGTGGCCCTGCCTATAGCACCCAGTGGAACCACCAGCACCTGTCTCTGTGGCGCAATTGGTTAGCGCATTCGGCTGTTAACCGAAAGGCTGGTGGTTCGAGCCCACCCAGAGACGCCTCCTCTAACTTTTAGAGGGCTCATGTATTATCAATCACTAGAGAATCTCCCATTTCTTCCCATAGTCCTAACTCCAAAAGGCTGGTGGTTCTGGGCTAGCCAGGGATATGCCCATTTCAGGGAGGGTTTTCTCTTCTCAGGATTCTAGTCACAGTTAACAGGGATCACTGTCAGGGGCCACCCCCTCCCCGCCCCCCGCAGATCCAATTCTGACAGATCATCTCCTGAAATGTCAGGTTGTCTTGTGCCTGTGTACAAGAAACAGAGACCAAACGAGTCCCTCTTGTGTGATAAAATCCTTATGCTTCCCCTCATGGACTGGGATGGGTTATATACCAGCCTCTTTTTTTTTTCATTTTTAACAGGAAGCTTAGAGAAGTGTCCTGTCCCCAGGATGTGCCTAGATTTACATAATGTGACCAGTAGAGTCATTCATCATCATAATCCTCTCCATCATTTTTGAAAACAGCATTTTTCCCTCAGTTTGTGCATGATTTATTTAACCCTTTTCAAAATGTGTTTGAAATGAGATTGGCTTCATGGTGTTGGGATTTTGAAGAATCCTGCAATCAACATTCTCGTACACATCTCTTTGGCCACTGATATTCCTATAGCGTAGAGAACTGGATGTGCCACCGCCATGTTACAGGCTTTTTAATTTTTATTTTTAGTTTTTGTCGCAGGATCTCATTCTGTCTCTCAGGCTGGAGTGCAGTGGCCCCATCATGTCTCACTGCAGTCTCGACTTCCCAGGCTCAAGCCATCCTCCCATCTCTCAGCCTTCCCAGTAACTGGGACTACAGGCATGCGCCATCATGCCCTGCTAATTTTTGTATGTTTTGAAGAGAAGAGACTTCACCATGTGGCACAGGCTGGTCTCCAAACTCCTGGGCTGAAGCAGCTCCAAGGCCTCAGAAAATGCCAGGATTTACAGGCATGAGCCACTGCATTGAGCCTTGTAAACACCTCTAACTTCAGCACATTTAGCAAATTTATCTTCTGGGGGAGAGGTACTAAATCATATTCCAATTTATTTCTCAACTCTAATACTGTCCCTTTCTTCATTTACTTGCTGGCACAACAAACTTTCTTCTCCCTCCCCATCTTTTTTTAGAGTAGGTCTCACTCTGTCACCCAGTGTGGAGTGCAGTGGTGTGATCTCAGCTCACTGCAACCTCCACTCCCTGGGCTCCAGTGATCCTCACACCTCAGCCTCCATAGCAGCTGGATCTATTGGCATGCACCACCACATTCAGTTTTTTTGTTTTTTTGTTTGTTTGTTTGTTTTTGTAGAGATAGGGTCTTGCTTTGTTGCCCATGTTGGTCTCTAACTCCTGGGCTCAACAGATCCATCTGCCTTGGCCTCCCAAAGTGCTGAGATTTCAGGTGTGAGCCATTGTGCTTGGCCATGTGCCCAGGATATTCTCATAGGGGCTAGGTGGCTTCGTGGCTTAAGTAAGGGGACGATACAACAGAAGGACATGGAGGACATCACACACAGATATTCTGTGGCACAGGATGGACAGGTAAACTTCCAAGACGTTTCATTTGATTTTTGAGACAAGGTCTCGTTCTGTTGCCAAGGCAGCCATGCAGTGACACAGTCATAGTGGAGCATGATCATGGCTCACTGCAGCCTCAACCTCCCCGGGCTCACGTGAGCCTCCCCACCTCAGCCTCCTGAGTAGCTGGGACTGCCAGCATACACCAAAGCTGGCTGGCTAATTTTTGTATCTTTTTGTAGAGATGGGGTTTCAACATGTTGCCCGGGCTGCTCTCCAACTGAGCTCAAGCAATCCACCTGCCTCTGACTCCCAAAGTGCTGCTATTACAGTTGTGAGTTACTGTGCCCAGCATATCACTGTTTCCTGTGGTGACCAAGTCACATGGGTCCAGAGAAGACAGATCACAGTGACCTCTTTGATAGCCTTCTGCCAAGTCGCTTATCCAAAGGGAGCAAAATCACAATGGTCCCAGATATTTTTTCTCCTGCCTATTCCACTTTTCTTTCTAAATTTTGATTTTACTTTTGTTTGCTGAAAACAATCTAATGCCAGCTCCCCCTTCTATATTAATGAAGAATTCACATGCAGGTAAGTGTCTCTGAATTATTCACTGACTGATTTATTTCAGAGGCTATGTCCATAAAAATCAGCCCACCTGAGAAACATCATTGGAGCCAACAGAATCCTGCACCTAACAGGCCCCTGTTACAGACCTGGATCCTTAGTTCTACTGGGTCTTGTTCCATTTCCTGCTGCTCAGCACACAGAAAGCCATTCATTGAGACATTGAGTATTGCTGAGGAAGAACGCTTTAATCCCAGCTGCTTGGGAGGCTGAGGTAGGAGAATGGCTTGAGCCTGGGAGGCAGAGGTTGCAGTGAGCCGATATCGAGCCATTGCACTCCAGCCTGGCTGACAGAGTGAGACTCTGTCTCAAAAAGGGAGAGAAAAAGAGAATACAATAGTGTAACCATTCTTAAACACTGTCTGATAGTTTCCAATACAGTGAAAAATACACCTACTTCCTGACCCAGCCATTCCATTACTAGGCTTATACTCAACAGAAGCGAAGACACAGGTCCAAAAAAAGGCCCTTAGTAGAATATTTGTAAACACCTTATTCACAATCGCCAAGACTAGAAACAGCCCAATTGTCAACTGTAGTGTATTCACAGGTTAGAATACACTCATCAATAACACCAAAAACCTGAGATTCATGCCATATAATGGAAGCATCTCATAACCATCGTTGCATTAAAAAAAACAAAACAAACAAACAAAAAAACAGGCAAACCAGTATACTCCTTTACGTGATTTCAAGAAGAAGCAAAAGTAAGTCACAGAGATGGAAATCAGAAGGGTGACTGCCTAAGTGGGGATGGGGTGAGGACTGACTGGAAAGGGGCTCTAATGACTTTTTGGGCTGGTGACAATGTCCCATAACTTTGATCTAGGTGACAGTCTCTTTTGTCAAAATGCACTGGGCCGCGAAGTTAAGATTAGCACACTTTGGTCTGTGTGGATTATACTTCAGTCATTTACTGATAGCAAATAAAGAAGTAAAAACAAAATTAAAAATTGGGGTTGGGGAATGTAATTAAGTTTAGATTTTATTATATTCTTTAGGTTTCACTTAAAATACCCGGTTGGAGTGTGAACTCTCATCTTCTCTTGTTCGTTTCTGTTTTGGCCTGAAAAGGCCCTAAGGAGGTTTGAAATATCTGAGCTAAAGAAAAAGGTATGGCCACATCATGTCATCAGTAAAAGATTCCAATAAGTCCGACTGAGAGGGAGCTCCTCCCATTTTGGGAATTGCACTTGCTCAGAGAGGGCAAAAGTCTACCCTTTCAAGATGACGCCACTCGGAGCGCAGAGTACCGGTTCCTTCTATTCCTGCCACTACAGAGAGCTCCGAAGCCACAGGAAAGTTGTAACCTCTCTAGTCACAGGTAAATGGTGCAGCCCAGGCTGACATTGGAGGCCAAAGGGAAAGAAGAGCCCTACACCCTAGAAGGGACACTGCAGTGACTCCGATTCGAGCAGAGTTTGCTGCGGCCACAGCACAGAGTAGCAACCACAATGCCATCAGGGTGAGCCAAGGGAGCTGAAGCGCCGGACTCCTTTAAACTTAATGTAGGGCTGCTTCCGTTTTGGAGATCAAAGGGTCCTCCTAGATTTCGTTTTTTCTCGGTGTCTCTCCATTTTTCCCCACTCTGCTGTAATAAAAACACTTCTCATCTCTCCCTGGTGCAGTCCTCACCGCTGCACAAAGCTACTGCGAAGTTTTGTCTCCTGGGTCCAGCCTCTACCGACTTCCTGGCCCTCCTCCTGGCAATTCCCTGTTGGACCCACCCCCAGCCCAGCTCCCAGCCTCCTGCCCCAGGCACTCACCCCAAAACAGTGCAGCTGAGCCCCTCAGCTCCACTGCACCAAGTGGCAGGGCCCCTCTCTTGCCACTGGCCCCTAGAGGGCCTCGCCCCTTGCCCTCTTGTGGGGATGCGGAGAAATCAATCGGAATCGAGGCTTTTTAAAAAGTACTTCCCCTTGACGACCAGTCTGGGCGACCTGGTGAAATCCTGTCTGTACAAAAAATACAAAAATTAGCCAGGCGTGGTGGCGCGCCTGTTGTACCAGCCATCTGGGGGCTGAAGCCAGAAGATCGCTTGGCCCCAGGAGGTCGAGGCTGGTCCAGGCTGCAGTGAGCTGCCTTTGCAGCACTGCACTCCAGCCTGGGTGACCAAGTGACACTCCGTCTCCAAAACAAAACAAAACCCCCATGGAAAAACAGTTCGTGATTTCTATTTTCAGGATTCTTCAAAGGACTGAAAGCAAAAGGTGAGGATGGATTCCTTCTACAAGTCCTAGTCGTGGGCCCTGGTGAGTGCACACCCTGCTCCTCGTGAGAAGACCCACCAGCGACCCTCACCCCCATCCCTGCCCTGGTGGAGCCCGCGAGCTGGGCGCAGAATCCGAAGACAGCAGCAGAAGCTCCGTAGTGGCCCAGAAAGCCACTGAGCAGGGCGGGCACAGGCTCCCTGTGCTTAAAAAATTTTTTGTAGAGCAAAAAATGGGAAGAGCTAACCCTGGAGCCCAGGTGGCATTCACCTTCTCTTGGGCCCCCAGGCGGCTCGGGGCAGTCGGGGTCGGGGGCGTTTCCGGGGGCTTCTGAAGCAGGCCAGGGGCAGGATGGGGTATGGTCATTCCGCTGTCCGCTGACTCCAGAATCTCCCAGCGCGGGTGTGCGATGTGACCGTAGCGAATCACAGTGTCTAATCTCCCCGGTTGTCCAAGGCTTAGCTCAGACGCCAGCGCTGGGGGGAGGGGAGGGCTGAAGATGGAAGGGATGAGGGTAGTTTGGTGAGTGTGCCCTCCCTAAAGCGTCCTGTACAACCTGTAGTCACGGTCTCTGTGGCGCAATGGGTTCGCGTGTTTGGCTGTTAACTGAAACTGAAAGGTTAGTGGTTCGAGCCCACCCAGAGATGCCTCGTGTTGTGTTTTAACCCGTTTTAATCAACCAGGTTAACCCGTTTCTGATGATATACAATCAACCGGGTTACTCATGGGACATTAATCCCGAGACACACATGTCCTCTTCCACAACTTCTTATGTCTGAGGCGGTGAGAAGGACCAACCGCCCCTTATACCTGTCACACTCAGGAATCCCAGAGACCTTAGACAGTAATTCATTTCTGGTGTGATAAAACTCTTTGCTGCCATGGAAGGCTTGGGCGAATAAGGTGCCTCAAGTTTTTCATTTATAATAATAGGAGACCTATTACAGCAGCATCCTATCCCCAGGATGTTCCTGGGTTTACCGATTGCTCTATCAATAACGTGACCAGTGGAATCAGTCATCATGCTGATCCTCGCCATGGTTTGTGAAAACAGCATTTCTTCTTCAGTTTGTGCATAATTTATTTAACCTTTTTCAAATGTTTTTGAAGGCTGGTCGCTGTGGCTCACGCCTGTAATCCCAGCATTTTGGGAGGCTGAGGCTGACGGATCACCTGAGGTAAGGAGTTCAAGACCAGACTGGCCAACATGGTGAATCCCCGTCTCTACTAAAAATACAAAAATTAGCAGGCATGGTGGTAGGCGCCTGTAATCCCTGCTACTCAGGAGGCTGAAGCAGGAGAATTGCTTGAACAGGGGAGGTTGAGGTTGCAGGGACCTGAGATCACACCATTGCACTCCAGCCTGGGGGACAAGAGTGAGACTTGGTTTCAAAAACATAAATGTTTTTGAAATGAGGTGGGTTTCATGGTTTTAGGATTACAAATGATGCTGCAGTCACCACCATTCTTGTACACATTTCTTTGGTCACTCGTGCAGGTATTTCTATAGTGTAGAGAACAGGATGTGCCATTTTTTCATTCCAGTATTAATTTAATGCTTCTAATTTGAATACATTCTACACATTTATCTTCCAAGGAAGTGGGACCAAATCATATTCCAATTTGTTTCCAAATTTTATCAATGTCTCTTTTGTCACTTACTTGCTGGCACAGCTAACTTTCTACACATCGATGTATGATATTCCACTGAGGGGAGAGGAGCCCTCCTGGCTTAACCGAGAGGGTGGACAACAGAAAGACATGGTAGACATCACACAGATACTCAGTGGCATACGATGAACTGCTAAGCTTTTAAGATATTTTTAAAGTCTTCCAACATCCGTAATTGTTTTCTGTGGTGACCAAGTCACATCGGTCTGGAGAAGATGGACCACAGTGACCTCTTTGAAAGCCGTCTGTCAGGTCGCTTATCCAAGGGGAGCAAAATCACAAAGGTCCCAGGTGATATTTTTCTTCTCCCCTTTCCGCTTCATAAATCTTGATTTTGCTTTTATTTGATGAAAAAAACTCATGCTCATTCTTCCTCCTATACATGGTAAATTAGCATGCAAATTATTATTCTTTGATAGATTTTTGCAGGGGTCATGTCCATATAAATTAGCCCATCTGAGATGCATTGTTGAAACCGAAGGAACCCTGCACCCAGCCTTGTGCAGACCTGGACCCTTGGAGCTATTAGCTCATGTTCCTTCAGTTCTTCTATTGAATATCATCATAGAAATTGAGCTCTTTTGGCTTTTACCCACTACTATGGCTGTAGCACAATTTCCCTCTCTCTCTCTCTCTCTCTCTCTCTCTCTATTTTTGTATCATGATTTTCTTCCATCAGTGGCATCAGTGTGGGTTTCTGGTTTTGATGTTATAGAGTGAACTTCTGGGATCATTTTATGACTATGTAACAGTCGGTATTAAATTCTTCTGAGGATGAAAATTTGTATTTTACCCAGGTTTTCCTTAGTATAAAAATGAGGTTACTAAGAGCATTTTTGGTAGAAGTCTTGTTGGACGTAATGTTCATGCAATGTGATAGGAGTAAGGGACCACCATAGGGAGGTGAGAAGGTGCTTCTCAGAGGTGGAGACTATTATTGTTGTCAGAGGGATGAGTGTTGGAAGAACTTTCAGGCACAGAGGAAAGCATGAGCGACAGCTCTGTGGCAGCCAGGAATCTGGTAAATAGGGAATAAAAGAGGCCAGTTTGGCTGGAGCAGAGAGAGCAGGATGGAATTGGTCTGAGCAGTGAGAAGAGATGGAGAGGTGGGCAAAGCGTCTGGCCTTTCAGGGTTGGATAGTTAGGAAGTTCTGTCTAGGAAAATGGGAAGGTGTTTTTAAGTGGTTTAGGCTGGGAAGTGGCAGGGTCACATTATATTGTGAAAAAGCTACTCTGCTTGTTGTGTTGAGATTAGAGAGGCGATAAGGGGGATGTGTGTAAACCGCGAGAAGACTAGGTCAGTAGTCCTCCACCCCCACTCCCCAGGTGAAGGTAGCCCAGACTAGCGTGGTGATGGAGGAGACAGAGGAGGACAGACTGAAGGAAATTTTGCACGGTAAAAACCAGTAGGATTTTTACCTGGTGGATAAAAATCAGGGCGCTGATGGATGGAATATAGGAGAGGAGAGGTAGATTATCAGGGCTATATCATAGTTTTCTTATACACGATGGATTCAATTGCAATGAAACTGTTAATTGAAATTGACTTTAAATAATGGCACAACCTAAAGTTATGCAAACATGTGCCTTAGATAAAATTTCAAGTTTTTAAAGTTTTTGGCTGTGTGGACAGCATGGCTTTACTTCCTATCTCTTGGTATCTCTTAATATTAAAAAAAGGTTTTCCCCTCACACCTGTAATCCAAGTACTTTGAAGTACAAGCCGGGTGGATCACCTGAGGTCGGGAGTTCAAGACCAGCCAGACCAACATGGTGAAACCCCGTCTTTAAACAAAAAAAAAAAGAAAAGAAAAGAGAAGAAAAAGAAAATGAAAATAAATAAAAACAAGTGTTTCTCTTTCTGAAAGGCTTATTTTAGTGGAAGTCAATCTGCAAAATCTATTATAAATTTAAATTAGAAAATAACTACAAGTGCCATTGACACGTTCATTATTGTTTTGAGAGTGACCTAAGGCCACCTCTGGGGGATCTGGGGACTGCCTTCTGAAGCCTGCCCGGCTGCACCGGGTGCCCTGGCCTGGGGCAGCGCCAAGACCTACAGTCCTAGGAGCAGGTTCGCTCCAGCCGGCAGGGGCTGTGTCTCCTGCCTCTTTAATCTGGAGGGGCGGTTTCGGTTGCCGGGAAATCACCGATTTTCAGGATTCGGGGCTGGTGCTTCGAAAGAGAGGCAGAGGGGAGGGAGGGATTTCCCCTTTCTTGCTTCACTGGGTCCATCCCCCTAGCGCCCCCTAACAAGGTTCTGCCCTTGAGGTGGAGGGGCCCTTTAAGGCCCGCGCATGCGCGTTAGGCTCCCAGCCGGCCTGCCGGGAGGAGCCCGCGGGCCGCCGGAGGGGCTGGCGGCGGCTGAGACGGCGGTCCCGGGGTAGGTGCGGGTCCCTGGGCGCCTGAGTTTCTGAGTGAGCGCGATGCATGTTTAAAAGCCAGGAGGGCGATCCGCGGAGCCAGGAGCAGGCGGAGGCCCTGCAGGGCGGCTGCCCTCTCCGTGGGACGTTAACGTTTCGGGTGAAGTCCACCAGCGTTTCCGAGGGGAGGGCGCCCCCCAGGTCGGGCGGACGGTGAGTCTTGGACACGTGGGTGCACAACTGGGTCGGCGCGCGGGGATACAGCAAGCTTTGCTGCGGAGCGGGGTGGGAGCGCCGCCCTGCCCGGGCCTGTTCCTGCGCTCTTCGCCCGCCGCTGCCGCCCCCCGCCCTCTGGGGGGAGCGGGGTAAGAAACTCGCGGGCGGGGCTTCCTGTGGCCTCCCAGGGGGTGCAGGGACGGGCAGCTTTGGGGGCAGGTCCTTGTAAATCCTGTGGGGGACGCTGACCCTGCGCCCCACCTTCGAGGCCAGAAATCGGTTCCCTCTGGAGACCTGCGGGGCGAGACTGCTCTGGCCCCTGACTTGCAAAGTTGGCCACGGGGATTCCGCGCCTGGCGCTGTCTCCAGGCTGGTGGCGAGCAAGCCAGGTGTGCCGGGTCCAGGATGCACTAGAGGAGCGTGTGCAGCAGTCAGTGAATCACCTCAGGACTAACGGGGCAAGCTCAAATTAATCGCAGCATTTCCAGTAGGTTGGATTGTGGTGTTGCTGTTTGCCCTCAAAAGAGCTGCTGTGGTTTCCCTGTGTCTGTCTGTCTGTCTTTGGGGCTTCTTGGATCATCTCATTTGGCATCCTCTCACAGAAGAGTCAAGCCGGACTTTTGGAATGGTTTCCTCCCTTTCCTCCTGTCTTTTGCTGGTAAAGCTGCTTCCGACAGGAAGTCTTTTCCTGCAGTGCCATCTTTTCTTTGGGTTACAGTGTTGTCCATCCTTTCTTTGCCGAAGGAATGACTCGCAGAGCTTGACCAAGTTAAAGTGATCTGCTGGTAGTTTTTAAGTCTCTGTTCTGAGCTGATATGCGTTAGTTGCTTTCTTTTTGTTTTTAAATTTTACTGGTAAAATTTCACCAGTGAACCAGAAGTAGTTTTTTTCTATTCTAAAATGCCAGCTTTAAGATTTCTGAGAACTTTTTGTCCAAGAAATTTTTGAAAAGTTACTGAAGTCTACAGAAGAAGCTCACAATTTTAAATGTGCGAGTGGTCCGGGCATGGTGGATCACACCTGTAATCCCAGCACTTCCGGAAGTCATGGTGGTCAGACCACTTGAGTCCAGCAGTTCCAGACCAGCCTGGGCAATGTGGCAAAACCCCATCTCTACAAAAATACAAAAATTAGCTGTGTGTGGTGGTGTGTGCCTGTAGTCCTAGCTACCTGGGAGGCTGAGGTGGGAGGATCACCAGAGCCCAGGAGGTTGAGATTGCAGGGAGCCGTGATCATGCCATTGCACTCTGGCCTGGATGGCAGAGGCTGGGAGTGGAGGCTCATGCCTGTAACCCCAGCATTTTCAGAGACTGAGGCGGGTGGCTCACCTGAGGTCAGAAGTTTGAGACCAGCCTGGCCAACATGGTGAAACCCCTTCTCTTAAAAAAAAAAAAGAAAAAAGTATGGGTAATGAATTTTTACTAAGTGAACTACCACAGATCAAGAAATAGAACATTACTAACTTGGGGTATATATGTAGGAGTGGCATTGTTGGCTTTAGAGGTATATGAATGATAAAACTTCAGTACCAGATATTGTTGAACATTTTCCCAAAGTGGTTGTACCATTTAACAGGGAATATTCCAGTTACTCCACATCCTTGCTGATGCTTGTCAGTTAAAAATTATTTTGCCATTCGAGTAGAGGTGCTATAATAGATCAGTGTGGTTTCATTTTGCATTTTCCTGGTATTGAGATTGAGTATTTTTTAGTGCCATTTATATATCTTCTTTTGTGAAGTGCCTGTTAAATCTTTGTATCCTGTTTTCATTGATATGCTTGTTTTTCTGTTGATTTGTAATACTTTATTCTGGATATGTGTCCTTTCTAGGATATAAATGTAACATATGTATTACATTTCTCTTTTTTCAAACGGTAGCTTGCCTTTTCACTCTTTTAATGGTGTTTTTACATGAATGGAGATTCTCTAATTGTTTTCTTTCTTTTTGAGACAGGATCTCACTCTGTTGTCCAGGCCGGAGTGCCGTGGCACAATCATAGCTCAGTGCAACCTGGACCTCCCAAGGCTCAGATGAGCCTCCTGCCTCAGCCCCCAAGTAGCTGGGACCTACAGGGGAGCACCATTATGCTCAACTCTTTTTTATGTTTTTAGAAGAGATGAGGTTTTGCCATGTTGCATAGGCTGGTCTGGAATTCCTCAGCTTAAGTGATACACCTGCCTTGGCCTCCCAAAGTATTGGGATTACAGGCGTGAGCCACTGCACCCAGGCTGAGTTTCTTAAATTTAATAAAATTATACTTTATCAATCTTTTCCTTTATGGTTACTTCTTTTTGTGTCCTGTTCAAAAAACCAATGCCTAACCTAAGAATACAAACACATTTTTCTGTGTTAACCTTATAGCAATTTTATTTTAGTTTATGCATTTATTTTTCAGACAAGGTCTCACTGTACTGCCCAGGCTGGAGTGTGGTGGCATGATCTCAGCTCACTGCAACCTCTACCTCCTGGCTCAAGTGATCCTCCCACCTCAGCCTCCTGAATAGCTGTGACTATAGGCATGTGCCGCCATTGTCTAGCTAATTTTTTTATTTTTTGTAGAGATGAGGATTCAACATATTTCCCAGGTTAGTCTCAATCTCTTGGGCTCAAGTAGTCTGCCCACTTCAGCCTCCCAGTGTGCTGGGATTTCAAGCATGAGCCACCCCACGTGGCTATGATTCACTTTTTACTACATGGATGTGACTGCTTGATGCAGCACCATATATTGAAAAGACCGTTCTTGCCCTTCTGCACTGTATGGCACTTTGTTTTCATAAATTGGATGGCTGTATGGTCATCTGATGTATGAAATTAGTGTGGGTCCCTTTCTGGACCAACTTGGGCAACATAGTGGGATCCTGTCTCTACAAAATAAAAGTAAATAAATAAATGATTTTTAAAAGGTGGGTAGAGCAGATGGAGTCATAGGTGATAATTTATAAATGATTGTCAATTTCTTGGCTACATACAGGTGTCGGTAAGTCAGATGTGTTGGGCGTTCAGGCAAAATGTATTAAGTCAATTATATGGTGTTCAGAATGATGGCTAGATGTTCATTGTGACTTGAATTAATGTTATTTGAGCCTAACAGAGCTACAGTTTGGACTCTTTTATTTGTCTTTTTGAAGTTTTTACAATCCTCCTGTCAAGGCAGTAACTCTGTTATACTTAATTGTTCTTAAGTGTACTTAATTACCAGGAAAACTTTATGGATCATACCTAAATAAGTGTTAAGCCATTTAAAGAACTGATGTAATATGATGTAGACAATAGTATTCTACATAATAGTTTCAGGACTACATTGATTAAATTGTTTCTTTTTCCTTTAAAAATTTTTTTTCTTGAGACAGGGTCTCCCTCTGTTGCCCAGCAGGCTGGAGTGCAGTGGTGCAGTGGTGTGACTATGGCTCACTGTAGCTTTGAGCTCTCAGGCTTAAGCAGTCCTCCCACCTCAGCCTCCTTAGTAGCGGGACTACAGGCAATCACCACCATGCCCAGCTCATTTTTTATCTTTTGTATACAGGCTCTTCCTTCCTATGGTGTCCAGACTGGTTTCAAACTCCTGGGCTCAAACGATCCTCCCACCTGAGCATCCCAAAGTGTTGGGGTTACAGGCGTGAGCCGTCACACTTGACCATTTTAGTTTTAGTAATTTTAATATTTTTCTAGTTTAAAGCATTTACTAAAATCTATTATTTGTGAATGTAGTATTATTGTTATGATTATTTTGTATGTGCTTAATTTCATTTTCAGTATAAGCTCTTGGAAATTAGAAATCTTATCCCTTATTCACTACTGTATTCTCAGTACTTGACCTTGCCTGGTATGAAACAGGATATTGAATAAATATTTGTTAGATGAATGAGTGAATGAACATACTGATACCACATTCAACAATTCTCCAAGCATCACAGCATTCACCATTTAACAAATAAACTAGCTTGTATAGAGCAGAGGCACAGTCAACCTGCCGTAAAAGGAAATGTCAGTGAAAATAAACCTTTGTATCTGTAGCTGCTAAGATTTGGGGGCTTTTGTTACTGCAGCATAAACTAGCAAAGCTCAGTGAGACGGCAGACAGAATATACATATAGAAATAGGCCAGATAGACCAGTAGATGAGATTCCAAAGATAGCTCAGTCAGCATTAACTAACCACACCCACACTCTCTTAATTTCCTGCAGAAAGAATGGAATTCCTGTTCACTAAGATCTGCCTCAAATAGTACTTTGTGAAAAGTAAGCACTTTCTCTGGCTACTCAAGTAATTAGTCAGGACTCTTTTTTCCCAGCCCCCAGGTTGGAGTGTGGTGGTGCCATCATAGCTCAATGTAACCTCTAACTCAAGGCTCAAGGAATCCTCCTGCCTCAGCCCCCAGAGTAGCTGAGACTATAAGTGTGGGTCACCATGGTCCGCTAATTTTTATTTTTTATTTGCAGAGACAGGGTCTTACTGTGTTGCCCAGGCTGGTCAGGACTGTTGATGGCATGTGACAGAAACCAGCCAGCTCTAGTTCCCCACCACCTTTCACTCTACGCCTTTCTGCATCTTCCCAGTCTCAATAAGTGTCACTTCCATCCTTCAAGTTGCCCAAGCCCTGAATCTCAATGTTAACCTTGATTTCTCTCTTTTATCTCATAGCCAATATGAAGGCGAATCATGTTCAGACCCAGGTGAAGTTTCCTGCTGACCCAGGCTCTCACCAGCAGATTCCCCTAACTGTCCTCCTGAGGGTGTCTGGAGTTTCAGCGCTGTGTGCTCTTGGGCTCCAGGCTGGGGCACCACTGACTCCTGCTGTCCAGGGCTTTTAGTGACTCTCCAAGGCACTGATGTAGAATCTTCCCCATTTGATGCACCAAGAGCAGCCTCACATGGCGTGGGCTGACCTGAAGAGCTGCCAGGTCCAACAGGTAAAAATCATGAGGTGAGAGAGTCCTCTATCTATTATGACTCAGATGAGAAGGGAAGAGTCCATAGGCCCTGAACATCGCAGCCATTGGCACCATGTGCCGCCCATGACCTGCAGCGCATGGTCAGGTGGAAGTTATTTGACTTCAGGAGAGGACAGTGTTCTCTTCAGGCCTTTTCCTCAGTGGCTGGATCTGCGTCCCTCTCCTCTCTCTTCCCCTCTCACCACCCAGTCTCCGTCCCCGTTTCTCTCTCTCTTTCCACCTTGCTGTTCCCTTTCACCTGCTTTCTCCTCTTCAACTTTCATGGCTCACCCCCTCCCTGTTCACCCGCATTTCCCAGGCTAAGGCCCCTGCACTGTCCTATGTGGGGAGATGTGTCTGGATTTAGGCGGTGCCCTCTAGATGTGCCCAGGATGGGGAAACATGGCTCAGCTGCCAGTATAATGGTTTCAGAGAGCGACCACTCTTGAAGGCCTTTCAATCTCCCATTCTGGAATCGTGTAGGACTTAAAATTGATGGGCCACTGTGGAATTCTTGGTTCCTCAGGATCTTGTGGTGGACGCCTCCTTTCACTGAGCATTCACAGGGTGGTTATTAGGTGCCAGGCCCTGCTCTGGGCTAGGGGCACCATAATGAGTAAATATCAGGTCACTACCCCATGGAACCCACCAGTGCAGGCATCGAGAGGGGGAGAAAGAAAGCAGCGTGGCCTGTTTGTGTCCTTCTCACGTGGTCACCTGCCAGGTCCTGGGGGAGTGGGAGGAGAGAAGCCCAGTGAGAAAGGCAAATGGACGATGTCAGACCCAGGGGCTAAGACCCCCACCTGCAGCCGGGTAGCTTCTGGAGTTGGATAAGGAGCAGCAGGGGAGGTCGTGGCCTGGTGTTCTAGAGTTCACTGTCCCATCTCATTCCTGTGGGTGCCAGAACTTGTCTAAAGGGAGGACTCAGTGTCTCTGGAAACAGCAGGCAGAGACAGTGTTTCAGAAAAGGATGAAGGAATTGCACATCATGGAAACAATATGGTTTTACAGTAGTGCATCTCTAATAACTAGTTAGCGTGTTCCTGTTAATGGAAAATATTGGTGATGTAAGTTCCCCTCGATCTTCTCATTGTTGTGTAAGTTCATTTGTTCCCCCCTCCCTCCCCTCTTTCCTCCCTCCCCTCCTTCCTCCCTCCCCTCCCTCCTTCCTTCCTTCCTTCCATGTCTTTCTTTTCCTTCCTTCCTTCCTCCCTCCCTCCCTTCCTCCCTCCCTCCCTTCCTCCCTCCCTCCCTTCCGTCCTCTTTTCTTTTTCTTTCTCTCTCTCTCACTCTTTCTTTCTTTTCTTTCATTTAAACTTTTTTGAATAGACCACACTGTACTGAAACCTACATTATTTACCCAAATCTCTGGAGTGACTTCTGTCTTTCAGGCAGGGAGGTCATCCTGCATCCCTCAGCCCCTCCCAGCCTCCTTCTCCTTTGATTTGTGGGTACCCCTGGGGCAGCTGCTGAGTCTCAGTGGTTTCTAGTCTTCATTATGTTCTGCCCACCTGGACGGTTTGTTCCTGTCCTTACCAGAGGCCTACACTGTCTAGATCACTGAGGCAGCTTCCGCCTAACTGATCTGCTATCTGTATTCCGACGGCACCCCAGCGATAGAGGCAAAAGGCACAGGCATTGAAATCTCCAACTGCTGTGACTCTAGGTCGGTGCACTTCCATGCCAAGTACTAATCACACAATAACAGGATGCCACCAAAACCTGATTCGGGCCTGCTTGCTGCCTCCTAATTTCAAAAAACTTAATAGACATTATTTTTTAGAACAGTTCTAGGTTTACAGATAAATTGAGTAGATAGTACAGAGAGTTCTCCTAGGCTCCCCTGACTTCCAGCACACAATTTCCCTTTTAGTATGTTGTATTAGTGTGGTCCATCTGTTACAATTGATCAACCAATATTGATACATCATTATTAACTAAAGTTCATAGTTGACATTAGAGTTCATTCTTCAAGTTTTCACACATTATGAGTTTTGGCAATTACATAATGTCATAAATCCCCAATACAGCATCATGCAAAATAGTTTCACTGCTGAAGATTCCCTGCGCTTCACCATTTCAGGCCTCCTCTCCTCCACCCCTGACAACCACTCATCATTTCACTGTTTCTGTCTTTTTGACTGTTCAGGAATGTCCTACAGTTGGAATCATAAAATATATAGGTTTCCCAACTGGCTTCTTGCTCACATGATGGACTTAAACTTCCTCCATGTCTTTTTTGTGGCTCGATGGCTCATTTTAAAAAATCACTGAATTAGATTTCATGGCATGGCTACAACACAGTTTGTTTATTCCTTCACTTGCTGAAAGACACCTTGGGTCTTCCAAGTTTTCACACTGATGAATAAAATTGCTGTAAGTACTTATGTGCAGGATTTTGAGTGCACTTCAGTTTTCCAAAGTGACTGTACCACTTTGATTTTCACTAACTATGGAGAGTTCTAGCTGCTCCTCATCTTTGACTGCATTTGGTGTGTTTACTTTCTGCATGTTAGCCATTCTAATAGGTTTGCAGAGACAGCACATTGTTTTAATGTGCAATTCCCTAACGACAGATGATTTTGAGAATCTTTTTTATATGCTTATGTGCCATCTGCATATTTTATTGGTGATGTGCTCAGATCTGTCACCTATTTTTATTATTTTTTTGACTTGTGGGTGTTTAGTTCTCAGAATTCTTCATCTATTTTGGACAGCAGTGTTTTATCAGATTATTTTGTAAATATTTTCTGCCAGTCTTTGACTTGCTTTTTCCATTATCTTCACAGTGTCTTTCACAGAGCAGAAGTTTTTCATTTTCATGAGGCTCAACTTTATTTTTTTCATTCGTGGATTGTGCTTTTCTCCTATATGATCTCCTAGGATTCTTACGGTTTTGTACCTTACGTTTAGGTGTAAGATTCATTTTATGAAGGGCATAACATGCACAGCTAGATTGATTGATTGATTGATTTTGCATTTGGTTTTCTAGATGTTTTAGCACCATTAGTTGGAAAGGCTATCCTTGCTGTTTTAAATTGTCTTTAAACCTTTATGAAAGATCAGTGGACTGTATGTAGGCCTGTTTCTGGGCTCTGTATTCTTTTTCATAGATCTTACTTGTGTGTTTTTTCTCTTTTCACCAGCTTCACGCTGTTTTGGTTTCTGAAGCTTTCTTGTAAGTCCTGAAGCTGGTAGTACCAACTTCATGGTTTTTTTCTGAACTTGATTATGACAACCTGATTGGGATTGTTGTAGTCAAACTTGGAAGTGTCTAAGATTCCCCCTTAGTTTGGTCTTCGAGGAGTTCTTAACGCTCAAGGCAGGCCACCGTCAGCTGCTAGTAATCTGTCACTACATTTAAGTGCGCCTCCCAGTGGCTGGCTCCAGTAGCTTCTCTTCCTGGTGCGCTGTGACTCCTTGTCTCTCTCAGTTTTAGGATGGCAGTTTTCCCCGTGACCTCGCTTCTCTGGTGCATCCTAGAAGAGCTGACTTTCAGTTTGTTCAGTTTTTTCTCTAGCTGTGAGGATAAGTGATGACTGCCTCGCTCTTTCCATGTTGGGGTCAAAACCCAAAAGTTCATTTAAGGAGTTACTTGTAATAAAAGTCACCCACTGTCAGTGTACAACTTAGTCATTTAGGTTGATGTATAGAATTGTGCAGCCAGCAGCAGAGTTCTATTTTAGCAAATTTTTGTCACTTCCCCAGATTCTGTTGAGCCTCTTTGTAGTCATTTCCTAATCCCTGTTCCCCGTGACTAGATCTGGATAGAATAAATATTTGGATAACAGACTTCACTCTATTTACATTTTCATGTGTTTGGAACTTTATATATTGGCCTGTTTTCTTCCTTTTCTGACAAATGGAGAAGAGATTGGATTCTAGGCATGTTTTTGGGGGAAACATAACAGTAGTCCTGTTTATGGCTCTCCTTAAATTGGTTCATCTGTGCTGGTGAGTGGTATTTGCTACAAAACCTTGTCTGGTGAGCACAAGGAAAGGAATCTTTAAAAATCTGCTGTTAAAACAGAAACGATACATTTTCTTTTCTTTTTTCTGAAGATTATTTTATTTTACTATATCCAGCACTTCTACCCATGTTATTCTCCCACCCTCCCCACCCCCACTATCCCTCCCCTACACCCCCAGCTGCCCCCAGTATGTGATGCTCCCCTCCCTGAGTCCACATGTTCTCATTGTTCAACATCCATCTATGAGTGAGAACATGTGGTGTTTGGTTTTCTGTTCTTGTGTCAGTTTGCTGAGAATGATGGCTTCCAGATTCATCCAAGTCCCTACAAAGGACACTAACTTATCATTTTTTATGGCTGCATAGTATTCCACAGTGTATATGTATCACATTTTCTTTGACCAGTCTATCATTGATGGGCATTTGGGTTAGTTCCAGGTCTTTGCTATTGTACACAGGGCTGCAATGAACATATGTGTGCATGTGTCTTTATAGTAGAACAATTTATAGTTCTTTGGGTATATACCCAGTAATGAGATTGCTGGGTCAAATGGAATTTCTATTTCTAGATCCTTGAGAAATTGCCACACTATCTTCCACAATGGTTGAACTAATTTACACTCCCACCCACTGTGTAGGAGTGTTCTTGTTTTTCTACATCCTCTCCAGCATCTGTTGTCTACAGATTTTTTAATGATCGCCATTCTAACTGGCATGAGATGGTATCTCAATGTGGTTTTGATTTGGATTTCTCTAATGACCAGTGATGATGAGCATTTTTTCATATGTTTGTTGGCCTCATATATGTCTTCTTTTGAAAAGTGCCTGTTCATATCCTTTGCCCACTTTTGAATGGGGTTGTTTGTTTTTGTCTTGTATATCTGTTTTTGTTCTTTGTAGATCCTTTGTCAGATGGGTAGATTGCCAAATTGTTTCCCATTCTGTTGGTTGCCGACCCCCCATTTGTCTATCTTGGCTTTTGTCACCATTGCTTTTGTGTTTTAGTCATGAAGTCCTTGCCTATGCCTATGTCCTGGATGGTTTTGCCTACATTTTCTTCTAGTGTTGTTATGGTGTTAGGTTTTATGTTTAAATCTTTAATCCATCTGGAGTTAATTTTAGTGCAAGGTGACAGGAAGGGGTCCAGTTTCTGCTTTCTGCACATTGCTAATCAGTTTTTCCAACACCATTTATTAAACATGGAGTCCTTTCCCCATTGCTTGTTTTTGTCAGGTTTGTCAAAGATCAAATGGTTGTAGTTGTGTGGTGTTGCTTCTGGGGCCTCTGTTCTGTTCCAGTGGTCTGTGTCTCTGTTTTGGTACCGGTACCATACTGTTTTGATTACTGTAGCCTTGTAGTATAGTTTGAAGTCCAGCAGTGTGATGCCTCTGGTTTCATTCTTTTTGCTTAGGATTGTCTTGGCTATGCAGGCTCTCTTGTGATTCCATATGAAGTTTAAAGTGTTTTTTTCCAGTTCTATGAAGAAGGTCACTGGTAGCTTGATGGTGATAGCATTGAATATATAGATTACTTTGGCAAGTATGGCCATTTTCACAATATTAATTCTTCCTAACCATGAGCATGGAATGTTTTTCCATCCGTTGTGTCCTCTCTTACTTTGTTGAGCAGTGGTTTGTAGTTCTCCTTGAAGAGGTCCTTTACATCCTTTGTTAGTTGTATTCCTAGGTATTTTATTCTCTTTGTAGCAATTGTGAATTGTGAAAAGTTCACTCTTGATTTTACTCTCTGTTTCTTTGTTATTGGTATATAGGAATGCTTGTGATTTCTGCACATTGATTTTGTATCCTGATATTTCGCTGAAGTTGCTTATCAGTTTGAGAAGATTTTGGGCTGAGACGATGGGGTCTTCTAGACATACAATCATGTCATCTGCAAATAGAGTTTGACTTTCTCCTTTCCTAATTGAATACCCTTTATATCTTTTTCTTGCCTGATTGCTCTGGCTAGAACTTCCAGTACTATATTGAATAGGAGTGGTGAGAGAGGGCATCCTTGTGCAGTGCCTGATTTCAAAGGGAATTCTTCCAGCTTTTGCCCGTTCAGTATGATATTGACTGTAGGCTTGTCATAAGTGGCTTTTATCATTTTATATACGTTCCATCGATACCTAGTTTATTGAGAGTTTTTAGCATGAAGGGCTGTTGAATTTTGTCAAAGGCCTTCTCTGCAGAGATGATACATTTTCACATATTAATATGTGGAATTAAGTACTAAACCATCTTTATTCTTTTTCTTTTCTTTTCTTTCTTTTCACAGAATTTTTGCTCTGTGCCCAGGCTGGAGTGCAATGGCATGATCTCAGCTCACTGCAACCTCCACCTCCTGGGTTCAAGTGATTCTCCTGCCTCAGCCTCCTGAGTAGCTGGGATTACAGGTGCCCACGACCACACCCAGCTAATTTTTGTACTTTTAGTAGAGAAAAGGTTTTACCATATTGGCCAGGTTGGTCTCTAACTGTTGACCTCAGGTGATCCAACTGCCTCTGCCTCCTAAAGTGTTAGGATTACAGGCATGAGTCACTGCACCAGGCCTGAACCATCTTTATTCTTTCAGAAATTTGGTTCATAACAGTAAAGCCACGCTCCTCACATGCCTGAAATTCTCCTCATTGTCTTCTTCAGGTGGCAAGGCTCTGGAATAGCCACATAAAAGTGAGGGCAAGATTTTTCCTGTAGTTCTTTGATTGACTGATTTTTGCTCTTAGAGGGGTTAGCATCCATGTATCTGAAATAGAATGCAAGAGTAGAGGCAGGCACCTGTAACTAGTTTTCTCCTGCTGCCTATTATCACATTACCACAAACCAGTGGTTTGAAGCCACAGAAGTCTGGAATGAAGCAGCTGGGTTTTGTGATCAGGGTCACGTGAAGCTACAATCTGGGAATGGGCTAGCTATGGGTTTTCTCTAGAGCTCAGGCTATTTTTCTGAGTTCACTACACTTATTGAAAGAGTTTCTATTCTTGTTTGTGGGGGACTGAGGGCCCTTTTACTGTGCTGGCTGTCAACCAGGAGACACTCTGACTTCAGAGGCAACCTGCTTTCCTACTTACCTGTCTTTTCCATCTTTCAACCAATCACAACTCATGGAGTCCTTCTCAGGCTCCTCCTTTCTCTGACTTCATCTTCTCCAATTAGCCACAAAAAGTTCTGTGACCTACGGAGTGATGTGATTCGATCCAGTTCATGCAGGTAACCTCACCGTCTTCAAGTCACATAACTGTCATATAACAACATAATCACAGGAATCATGTCTCATCCCTTTAACAGGCTTCAGAGACAAGGGTATGGCATGTTTGGGGACCATTTCAGAAATTCCATCTACCACAGTTGGACACTCACATTCCCCCATCTGCAAAATGCATTCACCCTCTCCCCTAAAGTTTCCAAATTTCATGTAAATAAAGCATTAGTTCAACATGAAAAATGTCACATAAACCACATCAGATCAAATCTCATCTAAAATATCCACACCAGGTATGGATGAGGCTTCTGAGGGTGTCCATTAAGTACAGATCTTTGACATAATTTCCTTACCTCCATTGACCTGTGAAACTGAACAAACTGCTTATCTGCTCCTAATGTGGAATGGCGGGACAGACACAGAATAACAATTACAGTGATTCTAGTTCAAAATGAAGGAACATGGAAGGGAGAAAGAAGTCAGCGACCCAGAATAGTATGGAAGTGGAGTGGGGCAAAATCCAGCAGGAGTTTCTTAAATAGGAACCACAGCCTGGGACTAAGCCTCCATCCTGTGGGACTTTGCCTCTGGGATCTTTGTTCTGCAGTTCTTGAAACTATTACTATTTATCTTTTTTCCCACTCTTTGGTTCTTCCCCTTTCTCCTGTTGGTAGCATCCTCAACTTAAACCTTGGTCCATTATCCCCAGCAGAATTGATCAGATACTGCCCATGTCACGGTCCTGACCATCTCCATCAGGCACTCCTCTGGGAGTGTCTTCACTAACTGACCTCTCTCAAGCATGATTGCTTTCAGCTGACCTGGCTGGCTTTGGAGAAAACCTAAGACTATGGAGTCCCAGAACCAATCTCTGCCCTCTCTATCTCCAGGAGAGGAAGAAAATAACAGGGGTCTTCAGTGAGAAATGACCCGCGTGAGGGCCTGGACTCTTCAGCAGTTACAGCAGAGGAAACTCCCTGAGGAGCATGGAGGAGATGAACTCCCAGACTGGGAAAGCAGGGTTGTGTTAAGCACTGTTTAATTCTCATGTGCTCCCTGCCCCAATCTACAAGCCAGCAAATGACAATAGGCTGAGAATAAGTAATAGGACTATAGAACCACGATAAAGAATTGTCCAAGGAAAGGCCCTTTTACTCTGTTTGCAAGGTGAAATTGCTGTATTGGATCCAAAGATTTCTGAAAGGCAGCAGTGAGTTTCTGGAGGGTGAGTTACCTGCTTTGCACAGGGAGCCTGAGGCCCAGGCTTGCATGGTGTGTCTGCTGCCACCAAGTGGTGAGGGAGCCTGGGAGAGTCTTAGTCTTTCTGGACTTGAGTTTTCTCATCAGCAAGGTAGGGGCTTATTTTACCTCTCTGAGGTCCCTTCCTGCACAGTTTTGTCCGAGTTCTTGAGGGACTAAGATGGTTTTTAACACTTCCTGGACCTGTAACCTGCACTGACCTCTGTGGGTCTGACTCCTGACTGGCCCCTGTGTGTCTCCTGCAGAGCCTGAGCTGAGTCCACACCCTGGAAGCACAGAACCGAGGGATCAGATGGAAGAAAGAAAGTCAGCAGGTTTTGGGAAAGAGAATAACCTGCAAAGGACAAGTCAATGATAGAACAGGTGAGAACCAAAGAAGGGGAGAATAAGGACAAACTGGGCCAGAAGCCTCAGGGGAAATGGGCAATGGGTCTGTCATCATTCAACTACTCGAGGAGGGCAAGCTGAGCAGTGGGGATGGAGAGAGAAACTTACTCCACAGGAGTCTCCTGACCCCAGCCAGGGAGAGCCAAAGGGTGGATCACAGCTGGTTTATAATGAGGGGCAGCACCAACTCCAATAGGGGGAGGATGCGACCATGAGCCCCTGCCTTAGACCCCAGAGCCTCAACCTCAGGGCTGCCGTAGCAGTGGATGCTCTTCAGGTCAGTGTGGGTTAGAGGGAATAACCGTGCTTGGACAAGGGTTGGAGATGTCTGTCCCTACTTCAAACAGTTCTGCCCTAGGTCAGGTGCCTGAGTAACTGTTTCCTGCCAGTATATGAAGCAGTGATAGTTACACTCTTCCTCTGCACTTTCAGTTGAGGAAGGTCTCTATATGATATGAGTATTTACTGGGTGTTTAATTTCCTCTACACTGTGTTAAGCACTTGGGGTTCAAATAGTAATGTTTCCCCAAGGAACTCAAGCCCATGAGAGAAAGAACACAAAGACATGATTTCAAGAAAATACAGTAGCTCTCTGAAAGTGGAGTGTCATGGCAGCCCAGAGGATGGGAGTGTAGATGAAGACATTGCTCCTAATGACAAGGGGAACCATAAGAGGGATTCTTCAGAGTAGTCCCGTTTCTCCTCCAGTGACCCACAGAAGACCCTGGCACATGACTGGTCCCTAGAGCAGGGGTCTACAGGTATAGGAAGGAGGCTTGCTGCTGCAACGTGGGAGAAATTGTAGCCTCCCTGGTGGGACATTTTAGAGTGGAATGTCGGTGATTGGATTGGATATTGGTAGTCAGTTTTGTCCTATCTTCCATGAACACTGCTGAGACCTTCCTTAGTGCCATACCCTAAGCTGGGAATCGTGAACACAGAGATGAGTAGAATATGATCTCAGCTTTCCCAGAACTCTCAGTCTAGTGAATAGCGAGTTATGAGAAGTGTAGTGATGGTGGCTTCATTAGAGCAAGTGGCTCATGCTGCATGGAGGTGACCTCAGTGGATGGCCTGGTCACCCTTCTGGTTGTCATCAACAGCTGCATGACTTGCTCTGTGCCAGTGACCCTGGACTTCTGCCAGGTGTCTGCATCTTAGGTACAAGCAACACCTCAGTTTCCTGTTGGGTCAAAACAGTGAACACTGCCAAGGTGATCAGAGGACACTAGTGACATCACTAGCTACTGATGAGGTCCTGGCCAGCTAGGGAAATAAAGATGTAAGTTTAAGAACGATTCTACATTTGTTCTTAACATAATGAGCAGAGATTATCTGTCTTTTAAGTTAAATACTTTTTAGACTTCAAGATTCACCCACGTCCAAAATAAAATATATATCGGCCATATTACTGCCCTGAGATGATTTCTCCCTGTCCTACCAGAAGCCTGCACTATCTGGAGTACTGAGGCTGTCTCAAGCTAACTGATCTGCTCTCTGGATTCCGGGGACCCCCACAGAGCCAGAGGTTGAAGGCATTGGCATTGATGTCTCCGACTGTTCTGACTCCAGGTTGGTGCACCTCAGTGCCCAGTATTAACCACACAGTAACAGGATGCCACCAACACTTTGATTTGGGGCTGTTGCATCCTAACTTTAATGTAATAGACATTATTTTTTAGAATAATTCTAGGTTTACAGATAAATTGAGCTGATAGTACAGGGAATTCCCCTACTCTCTCTTGTCCCTTAGCACACAATTTCCTCTCTCATTGGTATCTTGCGTTAGTGTGATACATGTTTACAATTGGTTAATCAATATTGATATGATATTATTAACTAAACTCCATAGTTTACATTAGGGTTCATTCTTTGAGTTTTACAGTTCTATGGGTTTTGACAATTACCTAATGTCCTGAATCCTCAGTACAGTATCTCACAGAAGAGTTTCACTGCTGAAAACCTCCTTGTGTTCAACCAATTCATCCCTCCTCCATGCTTAGCCATCACTGATCATTTCACAGTCTCTACCACTCTGACTTTCCTGGAATGTCCTAGTGTTGGAATCATACAGTGTGTAGAGTCTTTAGACTAGTTTCTTCCTAGCATTATGGATTTAAAGTTCCTCCATGTCTTCTCATGGCTCGATAGCTCATGTCTTTTTATCACTGAATCATATTCTCTTGTACAGATAAACACAGTTTGTTTAGCCATTCACTTACTGAGGGACCGTTTGGTTACTTCCAGTTCTTGACAAGTATGAGTAAAACTGTTGTAAATACTTGGATGCAAGTTTTTGAGTGAACATGTTTTCACATTACTTTGGTAAGTATCTAAAACTGCTATTTGCAGGATTATATGGCAAGGCTATGCTTAGCTTTGTAAAAAACAACAACGAAAACCTGCCAAACTGTTTTCCAAAGTGACTAGCATTGTGCATTTCCACTAGCAGTGAATGAGAGTTCCTCTTGCTCTGCATCTTTGACAGCCTTTGGTATTGTCACTTGTTTGGATTTGAGCCTTCGTATTAGGTGTATATTATAGTGTAGTGGCATCTCATTGGTTTAATATGCAATTTCCTAGTGACACATGGTTTTGAGCATCTTTTTCATATGCTTATTTGCCATCCATGTATCTATTCTGGTGAATTATCCAGATCTTTTGCCCATTTTTAAATTGAGTTATTTGCTTTTTATTATTGAGTTTTAAGAGTTCTTTATATATTTTGGACACCAGTCTTTCATCAGATCTGTATTTTGCCAATATTTTTTTCCCAGTCTATCACTTGCTTATTCATTTTCTTCACAATGTCTTTCACAGAGCAGAAGTTTTTAACTTTAATGAAGTTCAACTTATCCATTTTTTTCTTTCCTGGATTGTGCTTTTGGCTTTGTATCTGAGCAGTCATCGCTAAACCCAAAGTCGCTAAGATTTTCCCCTATGTTATCCAGGAGTCTTACAGGTTTGCACCTCACATTCAGGTGTAAGGCCTATTTTGTGAAAGGTGTACAATCTGTGCCTACATTTATTTATTTTTCACATGTGAATATCTAGTCATTCTAGCACCATTTGTTGAAGACTGTCCTTTCCCTGTTAAACTGCCTTTGCGCCTTTCTCAAAGACTAGTTGAGTATTTGTGTAGGTGTATTCCCGAGCTCTGTATTCTTTTCTAGTGACCTATTTGTCTGTTTTTTTCTTTCTTCATCAATTTCCACACTGTTTGGTTTCTGAAGCTTTATAATTAGTACTGAAGTCAGCAGTGTCCATTCTCTGGGGATTTTTCTGATCTTTACTATGAGAACGTGGTTGCGCTTCTGGTGGTAAAACTTAGAAAAGTGTGATATTGCCACTAAATCTGGTCCCCAAGGAGTTTTTAATGCTCAAGCCAGGCCACCCTTAGCTTCTGGTAATCTGTCAGTACCGTTTAAGTGCTCCTCCCAGTTGCTGGCTTCAGCAACTTCTGTTCTCTGTATTTGTTTTCAGCATGGCAATTTGCCCTGTGACCTCTCCTCTGGTCCCTCTAATAAAGTTTGATAATTTTCAGTTTGTTCAGCTTTTCTCTTGTTGTGAGGACAAGTGGTGACCTCCTAGCTCCTTACAAGTTGGAGTAGAAACCAGAAATATCATTTAACAAGTTGCTTGTAATAAAAGTCACTAATTGCAAATGTAGAATTTAATAATTTAAGTAGATATATAGAATTTTGCAGCCATCACCTCAGTCCCCTCTTAGTATGCATTTCTTCCTCCCCAGATTCCCCAGAGCCTCTTTGCAGTCATTTTCCAATCCCTGCTCACCTTGACGGAGCCTGAACAAAATACAAATTTGGAAAACAAACATTAAATTTAAGCTTTTATTAGATTGGAATTTTATAGAATGGACCATTGTCTTACTCTTGTGGCAACTAGAGGAGATATTTTATTCAAAGGACGTTCTTTGGGGGAACTTAGTAGTAGTCCTGTTTATTGCTCTCCTTGAATTGGTTCGTCTATGCTGGTGACAGATAGTTGCTATCAAACCTTGTCTGGTGAGCACAAGTGAAAGAGCTAAAAAAAAAATCTTCTATTAGAAATGTGGATGATGAATTTGCAGATGATGTTATGCGGAGTTAAGTTTTATTTTTGTTTTGTTTTGTTTTGTTTTTTGAGCCAGAGTTTTGCTCTTGTTGCTCAGGCTGCAGTGCAATGACGTGATCTCAGCTCACTGCAACCTCTAACTCCTGGGTTCAAGGAAGTCTCCTGCCTCAGCCTGCCAAGTAGCTGGGATTACAGGCATACACTACCATGCCAAGCTAATTTGGTATTTTTAGTAGAGACAGGGTGTCTCCATGTTGGTCAGGCTGATCTTGAACTCCCGACCTCAGGTAATCTGCCCTCCTCAGCCTCCCAAACTGTTGGGATTACAGGCATGAGCCACCATGCTGGAGTGCCATGGTGCAGTCTCAGCTTACTGCAACTTCTACCTCTAGGGTTCAGTTGATTCTTGTGCCTAAGCCTTTTGAGTTGCTGAGATTACAGTCATGCACCACCATGCCCAGCTAATTTTGTATTTGTAGTAGAAACAGAGTTTTTCCATGTTGGTCAGGCTGGTCTTGAGCTCCCAACCACAGGTGATCCACCCACCTTAGCCTCCTAAAGTGCTGGGATTACATGCATGAGCCACCACACCTGGCTTGGAGTTAAATATTTTACCATCTTTTTTCTTTCAGAAATTGGGTTGGCCACACTGAGGAGACACTTCTCACCTGCCTGAAATGCCCTTCATTATCTTCTTCAAGTTGCAAGGGCTCTGGAACAGCCCTTACAGTGCTCCCATAAAGGTAAGTGTAACATTTTACTGTAGTTCTTTGCTTTTTGTGTGTGTATGCTTATAGGGATTAGCATACATGTATGTGAAAATATAAAAAGAGTACAGATAGGCACCTGTAACTAGTTTTCTGTTGCTACCTTCTAATGCATTATAACAAGTTAGTGGTTTGAAACCACAGAACTCAGGAATGATTGGGTTCTCTGATCAGGGTCTTAGGAGGCTGAAATCCAGTTATGTGCTGCCTGTGTTTTTCATCCGCAGCTCAGGCTACTCTTCCAAGTTCACTGCAGATATATTGGCAGAATCCCTCTTCTTATGGGTGGAGGATGGAGATCCCTTTTGTACCATGGCTCTCAGCCAGGAGACACCCTGACTCCAGAGGCCACCTGCATTCTTTCTCACTTTCCCCATCTTCCAACCAACAACAGCTCATGGAATTCTTCTCCAGCTCCCATCCTCTCTCTGACTTGTCTTCTACCCACTAGAGAAATCTCTGACACATAGGGAGTGATGTGATTAGATCTGGCCCACTCAGGAAAGCTCAGCTTTGTATTAGTCTGTTCTTGCAGTGTTATAATGAATGACCTCAGACTGGGTGATTTATAAAGGAAAGAAGTTTAATCAGATGATGGTTATGTGGGTTGTACAGGCTTCTGCTTGTGGGGAGGACTCAGGAAACCTACAGTCATGATAGAGGTGGAGCAAGCACGGTCTTCACATGGCCGGCAGGAGAGAGGGAGAGAGAAAGGGGAAGTGCTACATACTTTTAAACAACTAGGTCTCATGGAAACTGTATCATGTGACTGCACTTGCGGGGTGGTGCTAAGCCATTAGAAACCATCCCCATGATCCAGTAACCTCCTGCCAGGCCCCCCCTCTAACACTCAGGATTATAATTCAACATGAGATTTGGGTGGGGACACAGAGCCAAACCATATCACTCTTTAAAGTCATATGACTGCCATGTAACAACGTAATCACAGGAATGTCTCACCAGTTTAACAGGTTCCAGAGATAAGAGTACAGCATGTTTGGAGACCATTTTAGGAATTCCACCTATCACAGTTCAACTTCTGATCCCCAGACATTCATGTTCCTCACAGATGCAAAATACATTCACCTTCTCACCTAAGGTTTCCAAGTTTCATGTCATTAATGCATTAGTTCAAAGTGAAAAATGTCATGTAGCTCTAATCTGAACAAAAGTTTAAAATCTCATTTAAATCATCTACACCAAGTGTGAATGAGGCTTTGGAGGGCATTTATTAAGCACAGATTCTTATTTTTTGAGAGTGAGTCTCGATCTGTCACCCATGCTGGAGTGCAGTGGTGTGATCTTGGCTTACTGCAACTTCTGCCTCCTGGGTTCAAGCCAATCTCCTGCCTCAACCTCTTGAGTAGCTGGGACTACAGGTGTGTGCCACTACGTTCAGCTAATTTTTTTTTTGTATTTTTAGTAGAAATGGGGTTTTACCCTGTTGGCCAGGCTAGTCTGAAACTTCTGACCTCAGGGCTAGGGATCTGTCCCCCTAAGCTTCTCAAAGTGCTAGAACTACAGGCATGAGCCACCATGCCCAGCTCAAGTACAGATCCTTGATCTAATTCCCTTATCTCTGTTGACCTGTGAAACTGAAGAAACAGCTTATCTGTCCTCAATGTGCACTGGTGGGACAGTCGCAGAATAACAATGCTAGTGATTCTTGTTCAAAACGAGGGAAAGTGGAGGGAACAAACTGATCCAAAACCATTTTGAAATGAGGCTGAGCAAAGTCCAGCAGGAATTTCTTGATTAAGCTCCTCAGCCTGGAAATAAACCCCTGTGACAGGGGGCTTTGCCTCCGGGCTCTGCATTTTTTTCTATCGTTATTGAAAACATTTTATTTTCCTTCTTCCCCCACTCTTTTGGTTCTTCCCCTTTCTCTTCATGGCAGGATCCTCTACTTAATCCTTCTTGCATTATCCCCAGCAGAATTGGTCAGATATTGCCTGTGTCACAGTCCTGACCATCTCCACCAGGGGCTGTCCTTGTGAGCCCGTGCTCCACTTCACTGACCTGACCTCTCTCAGTCATGATTGCTTTCAGCTGCCCTGGCTGGATTAGGAGAAAACCTAAGACTATGGAGTCCCAGAACCAATCTCTGCCCTCTCTGTCTCCAGGAGAGGAAGAAAATAACAGGGATCTTCAGTGAGAAATTACCCACATGAGGGCCTGGACTCTCCAGCAGTTACAGCAGGAGATAGTTTCTGAAGAAGAATGGAGGAGCTGAGAGCCCTGGCCGGGAATGCAGGGTTTTGTGAAACACTATTTAATCCTAGGTGCTCCCTGCCCCAGTCTACCAGCCAGTGAATGACAGCTGACCAAGTATAAATGCTAGGACTATAGAACTCTGATAAAGGGTTTGTCCAAGGAAAGGGCCTTTTACTGTTTTTGTTTTCACAGAAGAAATTGCTGTTTTTCATCTAAAGCTTCTGAAAGGCAGCAGTGAGCTTCTGGTGGGTGAATTACCTGCTCTGCACAGGGAGGCTGAGGCCAAGGCTTGTGGTGGATCTGCTGCCACCAAGTGGTGAGGGAGGGAGCCTGAGAGAGTCTTAGTCTTTCTGGGCTTCAGATTCCTCCTCGGTAAGGTAGAGGCTTATTGTACCTCTCTGAGGTCCCATCCTGCTCTGTTTTCTCTGAATCTCTGAGGAATTGAGATGGTTTTCAATGCTGCCTCGGACCTTCAGCTGAGACCTGACTCTGTGTGTCTGCTGCAGGAGCCTGAGCTGAGTCTACATGCTGGAATCCCAGAGCTGAGGGAACAGGTAGAAGAAAGTCAGCAGGTTTAGGGGATAGAATAATCCACAAAGGACAAGCCATTGGTAAATGAAAACCCAAGAAGGGGACAATGAGGGCAAATGGGCCAGAAGCCTCAGGGGAAATAGGCAATGCCTATGGTCATTTAAACCCTCAAGGAGCAGGGTGAGCTGAGCAGTGGGGACTGAGAGAAACTTCCTCCACAGGAATCTCCTGCCTCTGGCCAGGGAGAACCACAGCGTGGATCACAGCTGGTTTATAGTAAGGGGCAGCTTCGACTCCAAGAGGGGAAGGATGTGACCATCAGCCCCCACCCCAGATGCAGGAGTCTCGACCTCGTTGCTGCTCTAGCAGTGGATGCTCTTCAGGTCAGTGTGGATTAGAGGGAATAACCGCGCTTGGACAAGTGTTGGAGATATCTATTCTTACATCAAACAGCTCTGCCCTAGGTCAGGTGCCAGAGTAATTGTCCCTTGCTTATATATGAAGCAGTGATACTTAAAATATTCTTCTGCACCTTCAGTTGAGGGAAGTTTCTCATAAATATTTATTGAGTATTTTTTTTTTTTTTATGCTGTGCTAAGCACTTGGGATTCAGGTATTTACTGTCTCTCTAAAGAAACTCAAGGTCAAGATATCAAGACCATCCTGGCTAAGATGGTGAAACCCTGTCTCTACCAAAACCACAAAAATTAGCTGGGCATGGTGGCACATGTCTGTAGTTCCAGCTACTCAGGAGGCTGAGGCAGGAGTATTGCTTGAACCTGGGAGGCAGAGTTTGCAGTGGACTGAGATTGTGCCACTGCATTTCAGCCTGGTGACAGAGCAAGAATGTCTCAAAAGAAAAAAAAAAGGAAAAAAAAAGAAAAAGAAAAAAAGGAAAACTCTTAGTGAGAATCATTGGTATTCCATAGAAGAGAGAATTAACTATAGTCAAGGGAAGACCCAAGTCTCATACTTCTCTTGTATATTCCAAAAGCCCAGGGAAATTCCAGGTAATAGAGGTTATTTCCCATGCTGTTAAAGCAAGGTTGCAGACACTTCTGAATTTTGGTCCCAGTATTCTAGGAGGGCACAGCTCTGTCCTGGAAAATGATACAGGAATGAATACTCTTCCTGTGACTCATTCTGGTCATTCATCCAGCATCACAGAAACCAAACAATGGAAATATGGCCAAATTCATGATTTGCTAGCCCTCTTGTTCAGGTTTCTTACCTGATTGTTAGGATAACAGCATTACCTTGAAGATTATGATGAAGATACGCTGTCCAAATATGTGCACAGTTTTGAGCAAAATGCCTGGTACACATTGGTCAAGAAATAATTACTGAATAATTATATGAATATTTACTGAATGACATGGATTCTATGAATAATTATGGAATAATTGTTGTGATTGCTTTTATTAGCAGGGCTCAAAACTCATCTCTGTGTGACCTCAAATAAGCCACATAACTTTGTGAACCTACAGTTTCAACATTTTTAAAATGAAGAAACCTGACAGCTTTTCATTCTGCCACAGAATGTCAGGCCTCCCAGACACCAGAACATACATTTACTTAAAGCCTTTGATGTATCTCAAAGCAGTGTCCTTACAGTGTTGTTGGAGGACGGTGGGGGCTGTAGAGAGGCACGCTTTCCAGTGGGATTGATCCAGTTCTTTTTCCTTCACTTCCTTCAGCCCAGGGTCACACCCATTGCACCCTCTACTCAGGCAAGCCCAGCAGCCAAACATAGGAGACCTGGGCTACAGAACAGTCTCCCAAGTCCCAGGCTCACAAAACCTAGGTGGAGATGATGGCTGAGAAAGTGAGGAGGTGGTTCAGGGGATCACTCTTCCCTACTTGTTCCTCTCATCTCAGATTCACCTTCTATTGCACAGCAACACGGAGGACCACCAACCACCCCTGACCATCACCTTGATCTTGCCGTGTTTGGTTAGTGGGATGCAACCACACATCAACGGTGACAGACCAACTCAGAAAAATATCTATCAAACAGTATTCCATAAGGACCACTCATGGCCCTGTTATTTTTAACATATGGAAAAAAACAAAATGAAAACATAATCATATCAGGTTTACAAGACTTCCCAAGAGAGATGGTCACACATGCTTTCAGGAGATCTCTGTAGAAATGATGTTGATGACTTGATATCTTGAAAAGAGCTCTTCTTGGACTAGAATGACATCCATAAGTGACAAGAATGAGACGTAGTGTTCAGTCACATTAAAAAATAATCATCCCACATAGAGGAAGCTTTGGACGTAGGGACGTCACACTGGTCTTAAGTGTAATGAAAAGCCTCTTCTGCCACAAACATCAGTGTAGTGGTATCTGCCAGTAAGAAAAACTAAATAGCATAACCATGGGATGCAGCAAGAAGAATATTGAGCCAGGAAAGAAAACATTTTGGAGAAATGAATTACTCATTGACTTTCTTGTGGATACAGAAAAAAACTGCAGAAGACTCAGAGGATATGATGGCAGTGTAATAGGCTGTTATCTTAAACTTGTGGAAAAGCCTTCAATTCTGTTTTAACATAAGGGAAGGAGAGGTGACTGACTTCATGACTAGCATTAAGAAAGTATCACGTGTTGGGAAACTGTTTCTGCCTTGATGATTTTATACACAAAAGAGATGAAAAATGAGGCACATGCTTAGATGTATTGGGAGTGAGATGGGACTGTGGCATTGTCACCAGGGTACACAAATACTGAGAGTGACCAATAGAGGAACAGTCCCCATCTGTTGTGACCTCAGGTGAGACCAGGAGGCCTGTGTTTTAGCAAACCCTGGGCAATGGAATGAAGGGCTCCTAAGATTCCACGACATGCCCAGCTTCTAATTCTGTTACTGCAACAGCAGACCGTTACCTGGGACACTGGCCACTATCTCCCACACTCTCGTCAGAGCCTGAGCTACAGGCAGCGCCTTCAGTTCTCAGCTCAAGCATTGCGAACCTTGTTTTTGCGGTTAAGGACCTTAAAGTGCTGTGAGGAGGGATCAGGTTTTTCTCAACAGTAAGTTAAGAATTTGAGTTATTGACATCCCCCAGTCCTGATAAAACCTATTTGATTTCCAGTTTTTAACCCATGATGTATTTGGGTTTCTTCCCCCCAGTCCCTGGCTCTGCCTGTGGTGCCCCAAACATCAGCATGGTGGCACCTGGCAGGACTTGTTCCATGAAAACCATAGAGGTGAACTTTGCAGAAACCATCGAGAATTCTTGCTCCCAGCAGGAGGAGACCAAACCGAATTTCAGAGACAGCAAATATAGACTTCTTATGAGTCAAGTGGCCTATTTCCTGAACTATCGGCTGACAACGTAGAGTAAGTTCTATAGGTTCACCTCCACAAACGTGATGAATGATGTCCTGTCTTGTCTCGAGAAACTAAATGCTCTCTTCATCAAAATTAATTTCATCCTTTCCATACTTGTAGAAAATAGAAATGGGTATTTTAACATTTTGTTAAAGATGGAACACAGAGGCCAAAGTCTTTAGCAAATTTTCCACATCTGCAGTAAGGTGGGTGTGGGACTGGGGTGACAATCTCAGCTGTTGATTTCTGACACAGGCACAGAAGCACCTGTTTTTCTCAGCAAGAGGCAAAATCCCTGTTTACAGGAATCCTCTCTGTACCGTATAAGATTCTGCAGACAAGTAGCATCTAGTCTGTTGGTCTGAATGTCTGAGGCTGCTGAACTTCCATTTAGTTCCAGTTTCTGCTGAGGCCCAGCAGGCAAAGCTGTGTTCTGAGGACCCTGGGGGAAACAGTGATAGCACACAGTACCTGCTGTGAGGAGCTTGAAGGGGACCCTGCTCCTAACAGAACCTGTGATATCTGTAAGTGGCACCATCAAGAGCAGGGAGTACCCTGGTACTGGTGCCTCAGCCTCCCAGTTAGCTGGGATCCCTGGTGGACACCACCATACTTGGCAAACTTTTGTACTTTTAGTAGAGGCGGGGTTTCACCACATTGGCCCAGCTGGTCTTGAACTCCTGAGGTCAAGTGATCTGCCATCCTGGGCCTCCTAATGTGCTTGGATTAAAGGCATGGACCACTGTGCCAGCTCCACAGATTGTTTTTTAAGTAAACATTGCTAGAATTCATCCCTCAGTCCAGTATCCTTTATAAATTTCTCAAACCATTCATTGACCATGATATATGATGAGATAAATCGGTATTGCAGCAAAACTTCTGGAAAGTAGGGCAATTTTTGAAGATTTTGGGGAAAAAGTTTTAACTGTTTGTGCTGACTTACGTCAGAGGATATGTGATTAAGATCTAGCAGATGAGGGAGATTTTGTCCCATGGATCTGAAAAGTAGGCTCATCTACTTCTGAGGTGACTTAATCTAGGTCCCTTTAGAAGATTCCCATCAGAATATCACATTCTTACACTGAGTTTATTTTATGTCCTTGTGCTATGACTGGACACTGATTTGGTCTTGTGTGAAGTGTGATTGGCTTAATGTGACCTGCTCTTCTGAATTTGTTTTCAGAAGATGGAAAAGATCATGAGGAGGAACAGAAATACAGAGATAGCAAAATAAAATTCTTATGAGTCAAGTGGCCTACTACCTGGGCTGCCGGCTGAAGATGGAAAGTAAGTTCCATAGGTTCACCAGCATGAAAGGGCTGAACGATGTCCTGTCTTGTCTCTGAGAAATGATACACTCTGCTCATCAAAGTTAATTTCATCCTTCCTGTACTTCTAGGAAAAGAGCAATGGGTATCTTAACATTTTGTTAAGGATGAATGAAAGAGGCCAATGTGTTTAGCAACTTCTCCACATCTGCAGTAAGGCAGATGTCAGACTAGGGTTAGTATCCCAGCTATTGATTCCTGATACAGACACAGAACCACCTGTTTTTCTCAGCGAGAGGCTAAATCATGTTTACAGGAATCCTCTCTCTGCCATATAAGATCCTACAGAAATTATAAGCAAGATAAAGGTAGAAGTATCTATGTCCTGGCTTCAAGGTGACTGAGTACCTAAGACAAGTTAACATTAAGGAGATCAAGAGTGGAGATGAGAAGAGTAAAATGGGGAAACATCTTCAAATCAATAGGCACGGCTGCCAGAGACATTGCTCAGTCCCAATTAAACCAATTTGACATCACCAGTTTCTAACCCATCATGTGTTTGGGTTTCTTCTCCCCAGTCCCTGGCTTTCTGTGTTCTGCCCCAAACGTCAGCAAGGTGGCATCTGGCAGGTCTCCTTCCAGAGAAAACCCAGAGGTGAACGTTCCAGAAGGCATTGAGAAATTCTGCTCCCAGAAGGAAGAAAACAAGCCAAATTTTGGAGTTAGCAAAAATAGACTTCCAATGAGCCAGGTGGCCTACTTCCTGAACTACTGGCTGAAGACATACAGTACGTTCTGTAGGTTCACCACCCCGAAAGTGATGAATGATGTCCCGTCTTGTTCAAGAAACTAACTGCTCTCTTCATCAAAGTTAATTTCATCCTTCCCATACTTGTAGAAAATAGAAATGGGTATTCTAATATTTTGTTAAAGATGGAAGACAGAGGCTGAAGTCTTTAGCAACTTTTCCACATCTGCAGTAAGGTGGGTGTGGGACTGGGGTTAGAATCCCAGCTATTGATTTCTGACACAGGCACAGAACTACCTGTGTTTCTCAGCAAGAGGGTAAATCCCTGTTTACAGGAATCCTCTCTGTACCGTATAAGATCCTGCAGACAAGTAGCATCTAGTCAGTTCATCTAAATGTCTGAGGCTGCTGAAATTCCATTTGGTTCTGCTTTCTTCTGAGGCCCAGTAGGCAAAGCTGTGTTCTGGGGGCCCTGGGGGAAATGCAGTGATAGTAGACAGTACCTTCTGTGGGGAGCTTAAAGAGGGCTCTGCTCCTTACATAACCTGTGCTATCTGTAAGTGGCATCATCAAGAGCAGGGATTACTCTGGTGAAAGGGACACGCTGCTTTGTGTGCACAGGCTCTCCTTGGTAAAGAGGAAGAATGACAGCACCCATGACTTTGTGGAGGTAGCAGTGCATAGAGTAGGGACCCTGGGCCAGTCTCCTGAGCTCCATCCGAGTTGCTTGTTTTGTTTGTTAACTCAGTTTTGTCATCTGTTCATAGGGTACTATAATAATACCTACCACTGTACATAGCTGCACTGAATTACATGACCTATTTATTGTAACTCTCCCAGGACCATTGTTGGCACAGAGTAAACACTGCCTATTAGTTCTTCATTCTACCATTTCTAACATAAAAGAAATTTTATTTGTCTTTGTGCATATTTCCTTTATGGCCTTATGAGAGACTGCAGACCTCCATACTTCCACAATGACAGTTTTATCAGTGGTGTTTTCTCCCACTAAACATATGTGGCCATGACATGACCAGGACTCTCTGAATGAGACAGAGATGGGAAACCCATGGGGTTGGACGTCACAATATTGCAAATGTCCCTCCTTCCATGATGGAAGGTGGTCTTTGGAACAAGAGGCAGCATCTCTGCAGTTGTAAAGGACAGGAAGGAAGCTGTGACAGGAGGGCAGTTGTTGGACTGGAAAGAGCTCTGGAGTAAGAATGAAGGTTCCCAGGCTGTATCTTCAGCAGTGTTCCTAGGAACTGTCAGTGAACAATTGATTTCTCCTTCCTGACTTTCTCTGTCTCCATCTGCAAAGGCAGGCTAATTTCTCTCTCTCCATCTGCAAACGCAGACATCTTGCAGTGTCTGAAGAATTCAAGTGTGCCAACACTTATGACCACTTATCACAATGAGATAAAGCCCCTCGCTGTTTGGTGTTGGAGAAAGCAGTTGATGTGTGGGCATTTGGTGGTAGGAAGTGGTTCAGACTGGAGCACTCCCCGTGGAGAGAATGTCCCTGAATAACATAGCAGAAGCCACTTGGAGGGCCTGTGAAGTCACCTGATGTGCAGAGGATGGTGAGACAAGTTTGTTTGTCCTCTTCTAAGAGAAAGAAATAGGTTGTAAATGTGAACTGTGGCAGGACACCAAGCCTGTCGCTGGGAATCAGATCTGTGTCAGGATGGGGGAGAGAGCTGTCAAAGTCCAGAGAGAGGCTGCACAAGCCTCCAGTGATGTGGGAGCAGAAGGTCTTTTCAACATTTGGCCTCATCTTGATGGTGAGCCTCCAGATCAGAAATGCATTGCCAGGGCATTTTGTTAAAGAGAAAACATGAGAGATTTCAGTAGAACAGGGACCCATACACAGGTGTTCATGTCCCTGCGCACATTGGGGTGACTGTCCTTGCAGAGTGTGAAATGGGAAATATCAGAATGAACACATCTGTACTTGCAGAAAATGACAAAGATGAGGATGAAGATGTTAAGCTTACAGAGGCTGGGAACATACAGGAATCACGTGCCCCCAGGTAATACTGAATAGTCAGGAGCAAGTAATGGTAGTAAAATGTGATAAAGGTCCAGAAGCACACCCTCTCTTGTGTCTACCATGGGCAAAAAGCCTACATTCCCTGGCCACAATATGTTCAGTTCAACCCAACTTAGACACAGGGTGTGGCAGCTGTTGTGGTTCTTTGTATGTGCTGAGTGCCGTGTATGAATTATACAGGGATAACTGAGTCTCTTTTCTTCTCGGCTCCTTTATGCCCAGTGTAATGAATACCAGCTGCTGTCTTTCTCTCCCGTTCCCATGGCAGCCATGCTCTGTTGCAGAGAGGAGGATTGCCTGTTTCCTCTCAAAGGGAACCTCCCATTTGCCTTCTGGGACCACTCTCTCATTCCTCCTGTGAAAACCATCTAGGACTTCCTGGGGTCCAATCCCTCTTTGTTTAACCTTCTTTCATCTCCATCCCATCTGGCTCATCAGGGAGGTGCAGAAGGTTGAAGTCAAGAAAGTCCCTGAGGACTCACTGGATGAATGTGTCATCACTCGTTCAAATAGCTATGGCCCTACTGACTCCAGCCAGCCTCATGGAGACACCAATGAAATCATATTTGAGGAAGACAACATCAACTCTGCGCTGGTTGTAGAGAGTGAATCATCTCATGATGTGGTGGAGGATGCTCTAATCATTCTTTCAGGTGACCTCTACATTCCTGGTTGTTGGTACCTCTGTCTAGGCTGAGGAAGATCAACTCTGAAGATAGGCTCTATACACACAAATTGGTTTGAATAAAAATGTATGATGGGATGCTAAACACAGATATCAGGGAATTTTTATCTCTTCCTCAGCACATGCCATGCGTTTGTCTCCCAGGCCCAAGAATCAAGTTACCAGACCCCAGGCCAGTGTGACAAACTCATGGTCACCTGAGTGCAGGAGGTGTCTGTCAGGTCTCCTAGCACTGATTCGGTATCTCTCATCACCTGTAATTATGTCATCTGTCCCTGAACGATGTCCATGGAGTTTCTATTTCTTTTTAAGGAAACTGGGAGCCTTGCCTATTTATTTGGAGAAATTGCTCCCCAGGTTTCACTGCTCTGAGCTTCAGTCTTGATCTCTTTTAAGTCAGCTTGCTTAGCTGCATAGTCACCTTGAGACCAGGATGAAAACATTTCCTCTTTACCTTGCTGATATGTTTCCATAAAGCAAGGCTCAGCCCAGCTCTCCACCCCATCCATGCAATGGCCGATCTGATGTTTCTTCATAGCATCACATATTGTTTGTTGTTGTTGTTGTTGAGATGGAGTCTCCTTTTGTCACCCAGGCTGGAGTGCAGTGGCACCATCTTGCCTTACTGCAGTCTCCACTTCCTGGATTCCAGTGATTCTCCTGCCTCTGCCTCCTGAGTAGCTGGGACCACAGGTGCCCCCCACCACACCTAGCTACTTTTTGTATTTTTAGCAGAGACGAGGTTTCACCATATTGGCCAGGCTGGTCTTGAACTCCTGACCTTAAATCATTCACCCACCTTGTCCTCTGAAATCACAGATTTGTTGTTGTTGTTTTTTTTGTTGTTGTTGTTGTTTGGAGATAAAATCTCACTCTGTTATTCAGGCTGGAGTTCAGTTGCACGATCTCAGCTCACTGCAACCTCCGCCTCCTGGGTTCAGATGATTCTGCTGCCTCAGCCTCCCGAGTAGCTGAGACTGCAGGCATGTGCCACCATGCCCAGATAATTTCTTTGTATTTTCAGTAGAGACAGGCTTTAACTGTGTTAGCCAGGATGGTCCCGATCTCCTGACCTCGTGAAGTGCTCACCTCAGCCTTTCAGAGTGCTGCAATTACAGGCGTGAACCACCATGCCCAGCCCACAGATTCTTTTTGCTTGTTTTCATATTGTCTTTTTTAATTCAGTCTCCCTAAAGACTTTAAAATTGCCAATGCCGACTGTAATGCAAGTCGTCAGAGTGGGGTATTGGGAAAGGATTTCAATTAGCAAAAACCAGGTCTCGGATAAACCTCATTGGCTACAATACTGCCACTGCACAAAGCTCATAGATTCTTTTTAAAGCAAGTGTTGTTAGAATGTACATATTGTCCAGTTTCATGTATAGATGCCTCTAACCATTCAATGACCTTGCTACCTGGTCAGATAAGTCAGTATTGCAGCAACAATCTCAGAAAATAGTTTGACTAGTCTTTGGAGGTTTTCTGGGAAAAAATTTGGTTTAACTTTGCATAGACTTAGGCAGAGAATATGGCATGATGGTCTACCCATAGAGGGAGATTTAGGCCTGTGTGTCTGGAAAGCAGGCTCACCTACTCCCCAGGCTTCATCTAGGGCAGCCTGGAATAGTCCTGTCAGAATTTGTATTCTTGCCCTGAGAACATTTCTGTGCTTGTGCTATGACTAAACACTGATTTGGTCATATGTGAAGTGTGATTTGCTTAATGTGACCTGCGTCTCTGAATTTATTTACAGAAAGTCAAAGTGATGATGAGGAAGAGGAAGAAAGAGGGCCAGTGCCCCCCAAGTAATGCCGTGGACTTGTGGGCTGTTAGTTCAATAGTGACACCTGGAGACTGTAGATCCTGGGAAAACGAGGAAGTGATGACTAGAACTCTTTCTTCCCTTCGCCAGCTACAAATTGTCCTTATTGACAATGTTGTGGGTGATTTGTGGCACTTGTATAGGCTTTAATTTCTCACTCCTCCCAAGATGGGAACCTGCAATCAGATGAGCCAGGTGAACTCAGCAAACAGGGATTTCCTGGTTTCGCCTGTTCTCCCCACTGTGTTTAAACCCAGGGAGAGATGCATGTATGCTTTCTGCCCATTTATTGTTAGCATGTTTGCTAGGATTTGTGCAAGAGAAGATATTCAAAAAATATACATATTATATCAAGATATTGGAAACGGGAGGCCCTTAATACACAAGATCTGGGTGTCTGAAATGCCTCAGGAGCTCTGTTCACTTGAATGCCACATGTAAAATTCAACACAACTTATGCGAGGTAGTTGAAGCCCCGTGTTAGTTCTCGTGCTGCAAGTCATGATGATCATTTACAGGAAGAGTCTAGGTGGCCTGCAATGGCTCATCTGTGGCAAATGCACTGAGCACATGCTGCTCATTTGTGCTCTGTCCCCAGGGTAGTCACCCTCCACCCTGCATTTAGAAGGATAGTTTTTGTTTTGTTTTGTTTTGTTTTCTCTTGAAGGAAAAATGCCTTTGCTTTCTGTGACCACTCCATTCCGACTTCTATCAGATCACCTGGGAGACTTTGTTGTCTAATCTCTGTTGGTTTCATCCTCTGTCATCCTGTCCTGCCTGGCTCATCAGGAACCTGCAGGAGTCTGTGGAGGAGGAAGTCCCCCAGGAGTCCTGGGATGAAGGTTATTCTACTCTCTCAGTTCCTCCTGGCATGAGTCTTACAGGAGCAACTTGCACTCATTACAGGAGCAGAAACTTGACTTGGCTGTCAACATAGGCAGTGAGTACTCCATTGTGAAGTTGATAAAGCTCCAATTTGTGTCCCAGATAGACCCCATAGTCTTCGGGCCTTGCTCCCCTGGCCGGGCTGAGAGTTGTCATCACTGTGGGCTGAACCTACCCATTAGTGTAGATTTCAGTCACTCTGGATTCCAGTCTGAAGCACGGACACGGGGTGGGTCAGTGAGCTTTGCTCTCTCTCTAGTCTCAGGCCATGCCCGTCGCACCCTGGGCTGACTTTCAGGACATTGAAACCCAAGGCAGGTGTTGCCAACTCGCACCAAGCTATGCAGTGCATGTCCATGCGCTGTCAATTGAATTGAATGTCTGTCAATCTGAATTAAATGTCTCTTGCCAGCTACCACGTTCCTCGTGAGTTTTGTTCCCCATGCATGTCTATGAGGTTCTTTCCTGTTTGTACAAACTTGGGATAAAGGGATAATGGTCTGCCAGAATAGGGACGTTTCACCATTGGTTCTGAGACACAAACGAAGGAATCTCTATCATGATTGGCCTTGAGACCTCCTGATGTCTATCTCTCACATTATCCTGTTCGCATGCTGAGGAGCCTGAGGTCCCTGTGCAGGGATTAGACAGTGGACTGTTTTGGGTGTAGGGGAATTGACTCATTTTGTCTTTCCCTGTCTGAATTTATTGCAGAGGTTAAAAAGGACCAAGAAGAGGGAGAAGACCAAGGCCCACCATGCCCCAGGTAACTCTGAGCAATTGTGAACAGCTAATTTTGTGTTGATACCTGGAGACGCCAGGTCCAGGGAAAACAGAGTGGGCTGATAATATTGATATCATCTTTTCAACGAAGCCTGAATTATTCCTACTAACATTGCCGTTGGTTTTCATTGCAGTAGATATTTAGGTTTCCGTTTCTTCCTCCCCTTACTGTTTACTAACTACTGTAGGTTGACCATACTTGTTTTTAGGATCAGTGTACACTGTGTGTCCTGAGGGCACTAACTCAGAGTGTGCTTTTACTCCCTCATCAGTGTGTCACCTGGACGGTTCACTGAGCTTACTTTCTCTCTCTCTCTCTCTCTGTCTTTCTTTCTCATTCTTTTTTACCCTACTCTCGTCCATCCCAGCATAAGGCAATAGTTTGTTACGTTATTAATGGATCTATGTTTTTTCTTTATTAACCACTTTCTTGTGCTACCCATGAAATCTAGTTGGGGCTCTACGATGTCTCATTTTCCCTGACTTATTCTTTAGTTTTTTCTCCTTTTTTAGGCTCAGCCTGGAGCTGGTGGAAGCAGAAGAGAGAGCCTGAAGTCTTCTGGTACTCACTGGATATATTGTGTTCCACATATACAGCATATCTTGAGTTCTATTACACATGCCAGGCTTACACATATGCCATTTTCTTATTTGTAGAAGAGCATGTTTGCTTGAATTTGGACAAGGACAGTAGGTTTCTTACTATGAAGCTGATAAAGCTTCACCTGGTCTCCAGGATAGGGGTCATATTCCCACACTAAGACAACATGTCACATGGGACTCTGCCAGTGCAGAGTATGAACAACACCATGTTCTTGCTGAAAACACTTAGCCTGAGTTTCATAGCCCAAAGTAATCTCCAGACAACTTCAGAATGTAGAACAGTGAGCAGCACGACTGACCTGTCTGCTTCAGACAGCCCATGTCACCACAAATCACACAACTAAAAGGAGAAGAGACATTTTGGGTTGAAAAAGAGTAAAAAGGTACTGTAGCTACATTTCTTTAGTTCTTTTGAACCCAAAGCGTCTCCTCACCTTTTTGTTGTTGTTGTTGATGGTGGTGACATGGGCTTGTTTGTAGAGGACAGGTCAGATCTCTGGATCCATGGTCTACACTCTGACGTTGTCTGAAAACGTCCTCATGATTAAAATCAGCCTAAATGGTTTTCCGGGAACATTGCAGGGTCAATGCTACCTCACACATCTGCAGGCAGAGCAGGTCCCATGTGTCTATCACCATGATCGTGGTACCAGGACTGTTCCACCATGTGTCTATCACCATGATCGTGGTACCAGGACTCTTCCGCCATTTGTCTATCACCATGATCGTGGTACCAGGACTGTTCCGCCATTTGTCTATCACCATGATCGTGGTACCAGGACTGTTCCACCATTTGTCTATCACCATGATCGTGATGCCAGATCTGTACCTTTCAGAGACACATTATTTATGCCGAAGTAATTGAAAAAATAAATGGTTTTTAAAAGTATTCATATCCTGTATTCAGACGATCATCCCCTAAACATTTTATTATTCATTAATCATCCCTGGTTGTGTCAGTTATTATATTTATATCTCTACACTGGAAATTTTCTATTTTTACTGTAGCTTTGCTTTTGCTATTTTCTGTTGTTGAAAAAAAAAATCCCTGCCTCCATTTTAATTTTTGCCAAAGTTAATTTTAATCTATATAATTCAGATTTTTTGTCTTTAAGATAAGACTGTGAGCACATAAGGCCACAGCAAAACAGAGATTTTGCTAATTTTTAAGCCTTTGTTAATTTCTGGCTGCCAAGAGACATAGTTTACTTAGTTAGCTGCTAGTGTCTGTCTAAGTGAGCAGCCAGGGAAATGTCTATCAGACTAAGGATATGCAAAGCCCAGGCCATTCTCTTTGAGTCATTTAAACTATTTCAAAAGAGAAGAGAATAGGCAGATTCCACATATGTGGACAGGAAGGAGAATACACTAAAAGACACAAACAACTGTTTCCCAAAACAGAATAGAAAATTAGATTTAAATAAGCATACACCATTAAAATTCAAAAAATATTTTCTCATGAAATGTAATCTCTCTAAACTTAGCCAGCATATGAAAGTCAATTCTTAATATACCACACTACATTGACATTCTTAAGAATACATTTCCAAGTTTCTTATTTGAAAAAGCAAAAGGACTATAATCCTTTTCTTCTTTTTTTTTTTTTTTTGCTATGATCTTTTTAAGATTGAGGATTTTTTTTTTCCAAATAAAACCAAAGATTTTAAAGATTGAAAATGACATTAACGTTTATCTTCTCAAAGTAATGATGTTTAACTCAGGCTGTCTTATTCCTGTTTATAGTATAACTGTCAAGTGATCATTTAACCATTCTTTAAATGTTTCATATTACTGGGAACAAACCACATTCCAGGGTGTATCTTCTTTTGTTTTTTTTTTTTTTCTTTATTTTACTTTAAGTTCCGGGGTACACGTGCAGCTCTTGCAGGATTGTTACATAGGTATACACATGCCATTTGGTTTGCTGCCTCCACCACCCCCCCCTTCACCTACATTAGGTATTTCTCCTAATGCTATCCCTCCCCAATCTCCCCACCCCCTGTTATCCCTCCTCTAGCTCCCTGACCCCCTGACAGGCCCCAGTGTGTGATGTTCCCCTCCCTGTGTCTGTGTGTTCTCATTGTTCAACACGCAATTATGAGTGAGAAGATGCGGTGTTTGGATTTCTGTTCCTGTGTCAGTCTGCTGAGAAAGATGGTTTCCAGTTTCATCCATGTCCCTGCAAAGGACATGAACTCATCATTTTTTAATGGCTGCATAGTATTCCATGGTGTATATGTGCCACGTTTTCTTTATCCAGTCTATCTTTGATGGGCATTTGGTTTGGTTCCAAGTCTTTGCTATTGTAAACAGTGCTGCAGCAAACATATGTGTGCATGTGTCTTTATAATAGAATGTTTTATAATCCTTTGGGTAGGTACCCAATCATGGGATTGCTGGGTCAAATGGTATTTCTGTTTCTAGATCCTTGAGGCATCGCCACACTGTCTTCCACGATGTGCCTGAATATTATTTCTTTCTCTAGGTTTAGAAAGTTTTCTGTTATTATTTCTTTGAAGAAGCTTTCTACTCTTTGCTCCTTCTCAACCCCCTATTTAAGGCCAATGAATCTTTGATTTTCTCTTTTGAAGCCCTCTTCTAGATCTCGTAAGCATTCTGTGTTCCTTCTCATTATTTTCTTTTTTCTCCTCTGACTGAATTTTCAAATAGCTTGTTTTAATGCTCACTAATTCTTTCTTCTGCTTAATCAATTCTACTGACACTCACTAATGCATTTTCCAGCTCCAGGATGTGTTTGATATTTTCTATTACTTCAGTAACCTTGTTAAATTTTTCTGATATAATTTTGAATTTTTTCTGTTTTCTTGAAGTTCATTGAGCTTTCTCAAAATAGTTATTCTAAACTTCCTGAGAAATTACATATCTCCATCGCTCCAGGGTTGGTCACTGGTGGCTTATCTGGTCTATTTGGTGACGTCACATTGACTTAAATGTCCTTGATACTGGTGATATTTGCCAATATCTGGGCATTGAAGGATAAGGTATTTTTCCAGCATTTGCAGTTGGGTCTTGTTTGTACCTGTCCTTCAGAGGGTCTCCCAAGAATTCAAAGTGTGCTGATGAGTTCCCCAAGCCAGTGGTCACTATAGCCATTTTTGGACTACAGGACACCCTAGGCCCAGGTACACTGCAATCCTTACAGATTCCCAGGTCCCCAGCACTGTTGGACTTGGGAAAGATCAAGAATTGTTCTCTGGGTTCCCAGGTAAAGCCTCTAGCTTACTTTCCTTTATTTCCACCAAGCAAAAGGAATCTCTCTGTAGGCTACACTGCCTGGAGTATGGGGAGGGGTGATGCAAGCATTCCCATAGCTGCTGCAGCTGCTGCTGTCATACTGGCTGTGACCTCATCCGGCATCTTCCAGACCTATGCAACATCAGGGTTTGCCCAAGGAGTGTGGTCACTACAGCCTGCCTGCCCCTGAAATTTATTTGAAGCCCAATTAATTTCTAGTGATAAAGCCAACCAGAACTTTGGTGGGTTCTTCCTCCTGGGGCAGCTGATTCCCTTGGGTAGGGTGGGTCTAAATTCTGCTTCTGTAGACATCAGCCTGGAATCAAGTGCTGTTGGGTTCTGTTCAGGGCTGTGTTTCACTATGGCAAGACTGGTACTGAGTTTCAGTATAAAGTCCCACCTTGTCACTTTCCTCCTTGTCTCCAAGCCATTAGATTCTCTCTCAAAGATGCATTTCCTGCAGTTGGGGGAGAGGTGCCAGAAGCAATGCAAGATTATCCTTCCACCCTTCTTCAATGCATCTTGTTACTAGGTTAAAACCAGGTGCTCTGATCTCTCGCCTGATTACTTAGCTCTTGTGAAAGTGTTTTCTTGCATGGAGAGCTGTTCCATCTGATGTTCCTTCAGGGAGACCATTGCTGGAGAGTTGTATTCTATGATCTTATTCCACCTCCCACCTGCTTTTATTTTTTTTAATGTTTCTAGTAAATAATTGTGAAGTGATAGCTTTATTTTAATATTGGGAATCAAAAGCATGTAGCTAAGAACTTTCCCCAAGAAGCATTTTAAAATTTTGATATCAATGTTGATGGAATGACATACTTTTGGACCCAAGGGTCTTAGATGTATTTTTAGTTTTGATCCAATGTGACAGAACACTGTTTTTTTAAAGTGTGATCAGCAGCCCTCATGTACTAAAATCACCCGTGGTGCTTATATTATAAAAAGGCAGATTCTAGGGCCCACACCACCTAAATCTCCTGGGGTTGGAGACCAGTGTGTAGCTCCTATCATCTCCACAGCTGCTTCTAAGGTACACCAAGTTTAAGAACCATTCTTTCATGTTTTCAGGGATTCTTACAAAATGGCAAAGAGGAAAAACCTTAATCTTTTAAAGTTAGAGTTCAAGCATTAGACTATGCGCTTCTTAAACACAGATTATCTTTCCCATTTTCTCTTTCCGGTTCTTTATACTGTCAAGGGATTGGTGCAGGAATAGGAAACAAAGCAGTGAAAGAAAAAGTATTTATTTCATTATATGCATTTTGCTTTAATAATCACCAAAAAGACTTCCATTTTCTCTCTCCCACCCTGTCCACCAGTTATGCCTTCAACACATGGCGATAGCAACATATATAAATCTGTATCACGGGTTTATACACACAAACACATTGAATCAGCACTGAAGACACAGACTGGGCTTTACTATGGCTGGGGGCCTCTCCCATGCCACTTAAAAATGAGCACAAGTTTGCTCTATGCAAGAATTTCAACAGAATTGGTCTGGCCATCAGTCCCCGGTTTCCCTGAGGTAAGTTAGGATGACAAAATGGGACAGCATGTTTGAAGTGAGGTCAGTCCAATTTGGATATCATAGAAGAAAAGAAAGAAGACATGCTAGGTTAAGCCTTAGATGGTATCTGGGAAGTCACCACATTCATGATGTGAACTCAAAGAACGCAGATGCTACAGTGCAGACCAAAGCCCAGCCTGACTCGACCCAACAGGGTCAGGTGTGGATCTGTGAATAGCGCTCACTGAGTCCCCACCAGTACTGTCCAGCAGGGCACCGCTGTTCAGTATCGTGCTTTTAGAACCTGCCAGAGGAGCTCCAGCATTGGGACCACATGCTTCATTCATCAGAATCAGGGCCCTCTATCCACTGAGTTTTCCATCTCAGGGCAGCTGATGAGGCAAGAAGTGTGCTGTTGCTAGTTCCCACGCTGCTGGGGCTGTTGAGAAGCAGTCTCACAAAACCTCTACGCAAAGTACACATCTTTTGCTTGGTGCTGGGTCAAGTGGGCCTTGGCTAACGGTATTCCATAGCTGTCAGAAAGGCTTTCTGCCTTTCTTCTCGCTCCACCAGGATGCACCTCTGATTCCCTCTTCTGGACCCTCCAGTGGACTTGGAGGAATGAGGCCCAGATGCTCCTCAGCAGATAGACAGCGGCACAGAAGGGGACAGGCCCACCCTTCCTGCTGTTTTAAGGACCTTTGGTGGCTGCGCTTCTTGCATGGTTCCTGGAAGGCAAGGGTCACAAGACTGGAGAGCACTGCAGAGCCCGTAGGGATTTCCCCTGCAGACAAAGATAAAACAAACCAAACCAGTGGATATTGCCAGGCCCTGCTGATGGCTACCTGAAGCTGGAGTGAGAGCGATGTGGCGATTAAGCCAGGAGTGTGGTGAGAGCCAGGTAAGAGGAGGAGCTAAGAGCATGCGCTGCGGTCTGGAGGAACAGCAGGTGCCCCAGGTTAGGGGGAGCCTCCCCACCGTCCCGTGTGCCGAGATCCCTGCTCCAATTCACTGCACACTGGGTGGCTGGATTCTACCACTCCCTCTTCAGGGGCCAGGTGACTCTCCAAATCACTTTGTCTCAGCAGAAAAGAGTGCTCAGCATGAAACATGCGTATACAGAAGCAGCCTGTTGTAGGAAGAAGAGGACATTTTGCAGGGAAGTCCTCTGTTAAGTTGATGTCCAGTTGACATAACGAGGACGTGAAGGGCCAAGTCTACATGGACCTCAGAGCTCAACTTAGCCAGTCCCACCTGTGACAGATGAGGATGCAGCAGACTCACAGAGACCAAGGGACAAGCCGAAGTCACACACCAGTTAGTGACAAGCCAGGTATTAGAACCGAGGCCTGGGGCCCTTTCCAATGGTCTATGGGAGGTCAAGGGGAAAGCTTCCACACTGAAAAAAGCCAGTGGATACTGGAGACTTTGGGATTACATTTTCTGGGACAGGAATAAGGATTTACAAAGGCAGTCCTGTAAGTGTTGCTCTAAAGAGGCTGAGGAAAGAAAGGAAGTATCAGAGAAAAACAAAAGGGAATTATTGAAAAAAAAGAGCAAGTTAAATCACGGCCCTAGTCATTTTCACACTATGGAGATCGACATTCTCTCAGGTTGCGATTTAGAAACATTTCTAGGAATATGCTCCCCTGCTTATGGCAAAGCTTTGAAGTTTTTATTTTATTTTATATAGCAAGCACCAACAAGTGAATGAAGTGAGAGTGAACGAATTGGTAAATGTATGAATTGGGGAGGATGTTGAAGAACTCTGACATCAGGGCTTTGATTTGGCAGGGCCTGACCCCAAATATGGAGAAAGGGAAGGGTCCTTTTCTTGTTCCCAATCCCAGGAAAAGCTGAGAAGCTGCCCTGCTCAGCAGTGGAGTGCCTTGCACTGAGGAGCCTGGGGAGGGGGAGCATTGACTCTGGATTAGAGGGTTCTGAACATCCTCCCATCCTGAGGGGACATGGAGAATGGGCAGCTGAGCCCAGGTCTGGAGGAATGGGGTGGCTGCACTGCTATCCTGCTCAGAAATTGCTCTGATGCTCAGGGGGTGCACTTGGAGGTGATTGCTTCTGGGAGAGGAGGCTTCTGCCTTCCCTTCCACCACCTTGCCTGGGACAGCACTTGAATAGGAATCAATTTGCACCATTCCTGCTGTCACCAGCCCCAAAGACTAAGTAGCTTAGGTAGCTTATTTCTCCCTCTGCAGACCTGCTTTCAGAGCATTCCCAGCCTTCACCTCGTCCAGCTGGTTCTCCAGTCCTGGAGTAATGGGGCCCAGAACACCCTTGGCTCAGGTTGGGTGCAGAGACTGACTCCCTGAAAGTTGCCCTCTCACTGCCTGCCCCACCCTCATCCCATTCTGCAGGACCCTCTGGTCCTGGGGTGTCTCTGGCTTCTGGCTGTGGCATGGATTGGAACCTGCTGAAAGCAGATGAGGCTGCTGCCTCAGGCAGGACCCAGGGAATCTACAACCCTTTTGACCTTCTCAACCGGCTCCCCAGCCCTAAATTACCCCTTCCTCTCTCCTGTGTCACACTCCTGTGTCCTGGCCCTCTAGGGACTCCAAATGACAGAACTGGGAGGTATCTGAAAGCTTGAGGCCAGTCCTCCCATTTGACAGAAGGGCAAACTGAGGCCCAGGAGAAGAAAAGACTTGCCCAAGTTCAAACAGGAGACAGAGCTCCATTATCATGGAAGAACTGATGCGTGGGGAGGGGCATGCCCATGAGACTTTGGATAGCACTCCACCATTGAGCAGGGTGGGGATGTGAGGGAAGGGGTCTGGGATTTTTGAGCCCAGGTAGCTTCGCTGGGCCGTTCCTGGTCTCTGGGACTGGGGGCAACAGTTCTTAGTTCCTGCGGCCCTGAGCCTCCCAAGCATTTTATGAGAAAGGCAGCAGTTGGGGGAGGGCAGTGCTTGAGGGTGCCCTCTGCATCCCTGGTCCTCTGCCCCAGCAGCTGAGCAGCAACCCTCAACTCCTGTCCCTCTAGGCAGCTGCATCATTGTGGAGGGAGTAGTGAGGCTGAGGCCAGTGTCAGACTACCCCCACCCCAGAGCAAGGGCCTCTGTGCTGGCCCCAGAAGCTGAGGGGCACTGAGCCCATCTCCTGGACAGACACCTGCTCCTCACTATCCATGCCTGAGCCATCACTCAGCAAGGGAGCCAAGAAGCCTTCCCTAGAGCCACTGACCTGTGTGGGCATCAAAGGTGAGATTCCACCAGGGGACCCGTGATGGGGACCTGGGTCAGTTCCGTTCCACCCTCCTCCCTTCCCTGGAACCCACAGTCCAGCCAGTGCTGTAACTGAGCTGTGACCAGAAGGGCAGATGCTGTGTATGTGTGTGTGTGTGTGTGTGTGTGTACACGCACGTGCATGCATGCACACACACCCAAGTGGGGGTTGGGAGGACTGACTTTAGGACTCTGAAATATTCAAATACTTAAGACTCAAATAAAATCTACCACAGTCAGAAGGGTACTGAGCTTATCACAAATCAGGTTCAAATAAGTCCCTTCACTTCCTTAGTCTCGGTTTTCATGTCTGCAAATTTGGAAATAATTCCTAGGAGGAGAAGCCTATGCAAAAAATGATCCCCAGGCTGGAAGTTGCTGCATGGAGGTAACACGATGCAGTCCCACTGCTCCCCGCCCCCATGAGAGGACTGAAGATGGGAAGACGAAGGGCTCTGGCTCAGGAACACAAGGGCAACCTCCACCATCTCCTCGCTGCGCCCCTTTCCTCTGCTGCTGGCCTCCTCAGCGCTTCACAGGCCCAGGCAGCAGGGGATGGGGGGACCCCAAGTTCTGAGAGGGAGATTTGCCCTAAGGTCCTCTCCTCCTTCACGGACAGTGAGGCTGAGGGGACAGCCCTCTCCCAGAGCTCCATCCCTAGCCCCTCATGGCGGTCCCCCAGCAGGTTTGAGCACGTTTAGCTTCCCATGTATTCTCCAGCCTCTCTTTGGGTAGTATGGGGCAAGGAAGAGTTTTGCAACATGCCTAGACCCACAGATTGTGGTCTGGGTGTGCTGGGGCTGCGGGAGGGATTGCAGTCTCCCAAGCCTTCCCCAGAGCTAGGAACTGGCTGGTGACCACCTGCTGTGTCCCAGCAAATCTGATGGCACCCCGCACATGGCTATTGGCTATTCAGCTGTTCCTGCCACTTGGCCTGGCCCCTGTGTGTGCCCCTCCAAAGAGAGCAGGACCCCTGCATGCTGCCCCCACCAGTGATTCTGTAGAGAGGTGAAGGGGAGCCTCTCCCAGCATCCAGCTCCCTTTGCTCTGCTTCCCCCAACTGGGTGGTGACTGAGAATCAGAGGCAGAGGATTTAGAGAGCATCTCTTCCTCCTCCACATCTGGCAGATGAAGAAACTATCTATCCAGAGATGTGAAGGGACATGTTCTAGGTCACACAGCAGGCCAGTGTCCAGGCAGTTTCCAACCTGAATTCCCTGGGCCACTTGTGCTGCCCCAGGCACAGATCACCTGCTTCCTCCACCTCCCTTGCCCCCAAGCTTGAACTTGCAGCAAGATCCTAAGGTGAGATGCTGAGGGAATTGTTTTACAGATTTGTGGATCGGATCTCAGAATGGAAAGGGCCCTGACTCATCAGCCAAGAAGAAATCCAATTTGGCTTTTCTGGCTGTAGTTATTGGTCATGTATCATTGAAATCTTATTTTCTATGAACCCAGCGGTGGAGGGGCTGTGGTGCTGGACTGCCTGCTGGGCCCAGAGCTGCTTCTGCACTTGGCAGCTGTGGTCTCCAGCCTCACACACCCAGGACTTGGGAAGGAGGGTAGGAGCCATGCAGTGGGAGGAGACAGTCTGGATGGGTTGGCCAAGGCCTGCAGTGAGGGTTTCCAGGAACCTCCTGACCCTTCAGGCCAGGGCATCTGGGAGTCTGGTCAGATTTCACAGGTTCTGTGTAAGTGTTGCTGTTTTTATTCAGCTTTCATTGTCTTTTCCCCAGTGATGCCAAGGCTGCTCTGTGGGCTTCAGGATGCAGAGCTGATGGGTTTTGATGGTGAGACCTGAGTTGTGCAGGCAGGAGCAGCAGGTGGGGAAAACGGGCCAGAGAGGCTCAGTCAGTGGAGTTTGTTTTGGCAGCAGGGCACTGTGGCTAAAAGGGTTGGCTGTGATGTTACCTCCAGAGGTTCCAGTCCAGCCCAGCTCTGCAAGCAGCCTTGTAGGGTGGGGGTTGGATCAGACATAATAGAAATAAATAAATAAAGCACCTCCCATGTGCCACACACAGAGTAGTGCTCAGTAAATGGTAAACTCCCCACCCAGTCCCCTTGTAAGGGTCCTGGCAGATAGTAAGCCCTTGGACTTCTATTTCCTTCTACTGTCTGGCTCTACCAAGAAGAGCCATTTGGCTGATCTGGGTGTGCTGTGTATCCCCTGTCTGGCTGGCCCAAATGCCATCATTTCTTCCCTCCCCATGGCTGCAGGAAAAGACACTCAGGAATGAGCCTTGGCTAGCGATCCAGCAGCCTGAGTCCATTCCCTAACCCCCAGGGGCACATGTGAGCTAGGGCGGGTGGGGGCAGGGAGGCCAAAGGCTGGATCAGTTGCTGGAGGGAGCCACTGGGAACAGGGGAGGATGAGCAGGGCAGCAACAGCTTTCCAAGAATGCTCCTGGACCATCTGTATCAGAATCACCTGGGGAGGTGTTTCAATACAGATTCCAGGTTGGGCACATTAGCTGACACCTGTATTCCCAACACTTTGTAAGGTCGGGGCAGAAAGGTTGCTTGCACTTGAGCTCAACCTAGGAAACCTAGCAAAACGCTGTTTCTACAAAAAAGATTTTATAAAAGCCAGGTGTGATGGCATGCACCCGTAGTCTCAGTTACTCGGGAGGCTGAGGTGGGAGGACCACTAGAGCCCCGGAGGTTGAGGCTGCATTGAGCCGTGATAGTCACTGGAGTCCAGCCTGGGAAACAGAGTGAGACCTCCTCTCAAAACAGACCAAAGGAAACAAAGCCCAGGTTCCTGGGCCCCACCTCCTCAGAATCTGACCAGGTATCACCGAGAATCTGCACTTTAACAAGTAAGCCTAGTCACTCTGATTCACATTGAAGTCCGAGGATCTTTGCAGCAGAGAATAAAGGAGTCTGCTCCAGCTGACTGTGGACCTGCCTACAGCAGGGGCCAGACCCTATGATGAACTAATAAGTTCATAATAATCATCCCAACTGCTGTGGCTCAGCAGGGGGCAGTGTCCCCATCCCCATGATATATTTCCCTCTTGGTGTTAGGGGGTCTAGATCTGTCCCACTGAGCCCAGTAGAGCGGGGACACAGAACAGGGAAAGTCATAGTGGCTGTTGCACCCGTCAACGTTGGATCCCTCTGGTGTTGGCTGGGACGTTTCTTCGGGTAATATATGGACCCGGGGAAAGTTTGTTTGCCTGATAAATATTGAGCCATTGGGTATACGAGTCAGCGCCCACAGCTTCCTCACCAGCTGTCAGCCCGCGGAGGCCAGCCATCCTTCCTCGACTCCATCTGTGCAGCCTGACCTCTGAGAAACACGGGGCTTGGACAGGCTCGCCACAGTGTCCCACCTGAGTCCCCTCCCCACCCAACCTGGGCTCCTAATAATAAGCCCAGGTTTTCTTTGCAGAGAATGGTCATCTGTGCCCCTCTGAACTTCCTGCTCATAAACTGAGCCAACAAAGATGTGTTTCTTAGGGGGATGCCGGGGTGATGGGGAGTGGGGGTATGTGCCTGCTTCAGCCGCAGCTGCAAAGCCAGGTTTCCCTGGGGCTGGGGTAGGGGACATGGGGTGATAGATTTTGGGTCTTCTTTCTGGGGAAAGAGCTCAGACAAGTGTGGAAAGTCACCCAGCCACACCCCTTTCTCTATGGATCTGGAAGGCATTCCTGGGCTCTGTTGCCATTTTTATTTGAGATTCTAGGTAGGACTTGGCACTTCTTCAGATAACTCTGGGAGGGCCCTAGGATCCAGCTACCAGGATGGGGCTCCCTGCTTCGCCCTTACTTTCTCTCTGGTATGCTCCGTGGCCCCATTGTATTAGGCTTCTCCAGAGAAAAAGAACCAATAGGAGATTTATGTATGTCACAGAGAGAGATTTATTAGAAGGAACTGGCTTATGTGATGATGGAGGCTGAGAAGCCCCAAGATCTGCAGGCAGCAAGCTGGAGACCCCGGAGAGCTGACAGCATAGCTGCTGTTGGAGACTGAAGGGCTGAGCACCAGGAGGGACGATGCTGTAAGTTCTCATCTGAAGTTAGCAGGCTGAAGCCCCAAGAACAACAAGTATTTCAGATTTAGTCCAAAGGCCAGAAAAGACTAATGTCGGCTGGGCACGGTGGCTCCCACCTATAATCCCAGCACTTTGGGAGGCCAAGGTGGGTGGTTCATGAGGTCAGCAGTTTGACACCAGTCTGGCCAATATGGTGAAATCCCATCTCTACTAAAAATACAAAAAATTAGTTGAGTGTGGTGGCGTGATCCTGTAGTTCCAGCTGCTTGGGAGGCTGAGGTAGGAGAATTGCTAGAACCTGGGAGGTGGAGTTGCAGTGAGCCAAGATCACAGCACTGAACTCCAGCCTGGGGAACAAAGCAAGACTTCATCTTAAAAAAAAAAAAGAGAGAGAGAGAAAGAAAAAGGAAAGAAAAGATCAATGTCAAAGCTCTAGCAGTCAGCAAAAAGAATTCCCTCCTACTCAGCCTTTTTGTTCTATTCAGATCTTCAACTGATTGGCTGAGGCCCACCCTCATTAGTGAGCACCATCTGCTTTACTCTGTGGACTGATGTAAATCTTATCCGGAGGCTGGGCTTGGCGGCTCACTCCTGTAATCTCAGCACATTGGGAGGCTGAGGCAGGCAGATCATTTGAGGTAGGAGTTCAAGACCAGCCTGGCTAACATGGTGAAACCCCATCTCTATTAAAAATACAAACATTAGCCAGGCATAGTGACATACACCTGTAATCCCTGCTACTCAGGAGGCTGAAACAGGAGAATCACTTGAACCTGGGAGGCAGAGGTTGCAGTGAGCTGAGATTGTGCCACCGCACTCCAGCCTTGGCAACAGAGCAAGACTCCATCTCAAAAAAAACCCCAAACTTATCTGGAAACTCTCTCTCTTTCTAATAAATCGCTTTTCTGAAAAAAAAAAAAGTCACAAAATCAACTGGTCCTATCATACCTTTCTTCTGCCTTCGTTTTGCTGGTACAAAGAAAACATCTTTAAAGCCCAACAATAAATTAGAAAAAAACTGAACAGTAAAAAATAAATAAATAAAAAGTGAAAAACAGTAAAAGGCACTAAAAAAGGAGGCAAAATGAGGAAATGAAGAGAATATAAAATGATCCAGAGAGGTATCATATACATGACCAAAAACCAAGAGATAGAAGAAAATATATTCGTCATGATGGCTATCGGTGGTCTCGGGGTGATATTAGCCATCCCAATTAACATATTTTCTTCAATGATATTAAATAAATATCAGTGCCCTTTATAGCCTGAATTTTTTTTTTTTTTTTTTTTTTTTTGAGATGGAGTCTCTCCGTCACCAGGCTGGAGCGCAGTGGCGTGACCTTGTCTCACTACAACCTCCGCCTCCTGGGTTCAAGTGATTCTCCTGCCTCAGCCTTCCGAGTAGCTGGGACCACAGGCACATACTACCATGCCCTGCGAATTTTTATATTTTCAGTAGAGACAGGGTGTAGCCTTACTTTTATAATAGAACAGCCTTTAACAGGACATGGATCACAAAAGGAAGGGAACATATATTGAGTGCTGGCTATATGCAAGGCATTGTTTCAGACACCAAAGCTGTCTTCTCATTTGATCTCTGCAATCGCTGTGTGAAACAGGCACTATTCCTGACTTAAGATTTTGACACTGAGGTTCAGAGCAATCCATAAAACAAATGACAACGTGGGTAGCCCCAGTCATTGTCCCTGTTTTTTATCCCCTGTTCAGTATCATAAGCATCTACACTTAACGAAGAAGAAAAGGCATAAAAAGAATACAATAGTAAAAGAAATAAAAATTTCAACAAAGAATAAAAGGAAAAATGGCCATTCTCTTACTTCTCTGAATGGGCATGGAACTTCACCAGACTGCTAGAGAGCCGTCTCTGCTGTAAGTCCTCACTGAGCCAACTCTGTTCATCTGCTAGTCCTTCTAGCATCAGCAGCAACTGAGAAAGGAAGAGAGAAGAAGCAATACACAAATGACACAGTGAGACATGAAGCCACAGTTAACCCTGAGAAGAAAATGCATTAGCACGTACTATGACTTAAAAAGCCCACTATCTTAGTACTTAAGCTTTTGATAGTATTGTCTAGTTTTACCGGGAAGCAAGAAAACGCGTTAGCATATACTATGACTTAAAAAGTCCGCTATCTTAGTACTTAACTCTTGATAGTGTTGTATAGCTTTCAAATCAATGTCATATTCATTATTTTTTTAATCTTTAAAACCCTGTAAGGTGGAATTCAAACATGGGAGCAAAAAGAAGAAAAAGGAGAGAAAGCTAGAAGCACAGGAAAGCAGCTAAGAGAAAGGAGTAAGAGGGAAACGGGACAGGCTAGAGGGAAACATACATAATAGGAGTTACCAGTATTCTTCATTCATTCAGTCAATACTTATTGAACACCTTCTATGGGAAAGACTCCGTTCCAGGTTCTAAGGGAAAGCCTACTATCTCATGGAGGAAAAAGCATTCATTAATCATAGATGTGTCACTGTGAGTGTAATACTGCTATAAAGATAACGAGCTATGATCATGTATAACCAACAGAGAGTTGTTGAAGATAGAGTTGAAAGCCAGAATGGAGTGGGGTGAGTAGTTAGTAAGAGAGATGCTAATGGAGACAGGGAGTACAGGCAAGTCTTTCAGAAAAGAAAGGTTAAATGGGGCTGTAGCTACAGAAAAAGTTGGGGCAAAGGCAGGGGTTTCTTTCTTTTTTTTTTTTTTTTTTAACTGGGAGAGATTTGCACATGGCTAAATGCAGACAGAGGAGAAAGATTCAGTTGAGAGGGAGGTGACTTACACATGAGTGTGAGGGATAACTATTGGTATGTGTCCAAAAGAACTGCTGCTCTTTACAGAACCACACGTCAGAAAGAGGCATCTATAGCTGCTAACGACCAAAGTAGGAAACTTTACAGCACAGTTTCTCGATGAAATACCATTTATGCAAAACAAGTACCAAAGTTTATTTCACAGTAGAAAAACAAGTTTGTGTCGGGTGTAGTGGTATGCACCTGCAGCTCCAGCTACTCAGGAGGCTGAGGGAGGAAGATGCCCTGAGCCCCAGAGTTTGAGGTTGCAGTGAGCCATGATTGTGCCACTGCACTCCAGCTTGGGTGACACAGTGAGACACACACACACACTCTCTCTCTCCCCCTGAGAGAGAGAGAGAGAGAGAGAGTCAGTCTATATTCCAATGACTTACCTGTTGTCTTTGGTTTCCTGAAATTTCTTGATCCTGGGATTCTACTGAAGCAACTTTTTCCCAAAGAAGTAATACTTCCTGGGTCAGGCGTTCCACAGCTGGTATGTCTTCAGGATAACCAGTTGTATTTGCAGGTCCTAGAAGTCAAAACGTAAGTGTAAACATGAAAAGAATCATAAAAGTTGTAATCAGTTGAGGACCACAGGAACAAATGTTCTTGAAACAGTCTGCCTATACTTTCAAGTGGGATATTGATAAGCACCGGGCAAGGGATTCAATGTGTGCAAATACTGTCCGAAGATGCCCTACAGGTAATCTGAGATGTGAACACTTCCAATGGTCTGTAAAAAGTTTGGAAGGACCTTTATGAGGTCTTCTTTAATCTCTTTTCCTGGTCAGAGGCTCCATATCAGCAGACTGCACCTGCTGCTCTTCTTGTCGCACCTGCGGCTCTTCCTCCCCCACCTGTGGCTCTTCCTCCCGCACCTGCGGCTCTTCCTCCCCCACCTTCGGCTCTTCCTCCCGCACCTTCGGCTCTTCCTCCCCCACCTTCGGCTCTTCCTCCCGCACCTGCGGCTCTTCCTCTCCCACCTGCAGCTCTTCTTCTTGCACAGCCATCATGGACTGTAGAACAGAAACTTCCAACTGTGAATAGAGGAAACAATATCTACCATGTTTACATTTGAACAAGGAGGCAAAAGCTTTTGCATATCATATCACTATCAGCCAGTAATGCAAGAGAAAATGAGATGATAATAGGGTTCTACAGGATCAAATAAAAAATCCATGCAGTATGGTAACAAAGGATGTTTTATGGGAAGATGTAATAGTTGTTTTTACTAATGTCTTCAGCCTTAACTGGTGCCATAAAACATATCAAATTTGTTTAACAAGCTTATTATGATACTGAAAATGAATGGTGACCATTAGCAGAAGCAAGAAGAGATGAAGTTTTTATGTAAGTACTTCAGCTAATAGATGAAAAAATGATAGCATTAGGATATCTCCATTTTTCAACCCTTAATGAATTAATGGATCAGGCATCAAACCCCAAAAGCTGCTAACATCACAAGAGATCACCAAACAGGACATGCCTCCAGATGGAAGAACATGCCACCACCTGTGCGGAATCCTGCCAATAGCTAGCACTACATGCCCTCAACTTTCAGTGTTCTCGACAGAAAATGACAAATACTTGATTAAGACAAAGTTCATTAAAACTCATCATAGGCTGGGCGCCATGGCTCACGCCCGTAATCCCAGCACTTTGGGAAGGCCAGGCAGTGGATCATGAGGTGAGGAGTTCAAGACCAGCCTGAACCAAATGGTGAAACCTCGTCTCTACTAAAAATACAAAGATTAGCCAGGCATGGTGGTGAATGTCAGTAATCCCAGCTACTCAGGAGGCTGAGGCAGGAGAGTCGCTTGAACCTGGGAGGTGGAGGTTGCAGTGAGTGGAGATCATGCCATTGCACTCCAGCCTGGGTGACAGAGCAAGTCTCCATCTCAAAAAAAAAAAAAAAAGTCATGATAATGTCCATACCTGCTAACATTTACTATGCCACGGGCTCTCTAACAAATGCTTTGTATATAGTTAATTCTTTTAACAAACCCAGTGCTCTGGTTCCTGCCTGCTTTTCCCACTTTAGTATCTGCCATTTTACTCCTCACTCATGACTCTGTAGGTACACTCGACTGTTTCTGTTCTAGGAACACCAGACTTTCTCTTAACTCTAGGCCTTTACAACTACTACCCCCTTTGCCTGAAACATCTTTCCCAGCGCTGTCTTTCTCTGATCCTCAGGTCCCAGCTTACGTGTCATCTGCTTAGAGAAGCCTTCTTTGGCCACCCTATTTAAGATGGTCTCCATCCATGTTACTTTCTATCATTTCCCTCATATCACTTATTATCATCTATAACTATATCGATCTGTTTATTGTCTGTATCTCCCCAGTGGAAATTAACTACATAGAGCCAGAGACTTTGCTGATTTCATTCATTACCTCATCCCCAGCACTAGCCCAAGTTGAGAGAAGGTTCCCATATAGCTAATGAATGGAGGAGTGAATTCTCACAACAATCCTATGAGATAACTCCTCTTTGATTTATACATAAAGTGACTTCTACTCTTCAATTTACAGACAAGGTGACTGAGTCTGAGAGAAATTGAGGAACTTGTTCAAAAATCACAGGGCTAGCTAGTAAGTGGTAAATCTAGAATGTGGACTTGGGGAAGCGGACTCAGAGACACCAGGCTATCATGTCTTCCCAGTAGATGCTGCATATCCATATAGCCTTTATGGTAAGGGAAAGTTATTTTAAATAAGCCATTTAAGGCTAGTTAGCAATAGCTAAATATCACCCCCTCAAAATACTCATTCATAGGCATTAGAATTTCATGATCCTGAAAACAGGACAGAACCAAAAAGTAACATTACTCTGGATTTGGTATGTGAGAAAAACAGGAAGAGCATGTGGAAACTAAAATATCTGACATGAATAATCAGATAACGGCTAAGGTAGAACCACAGAAAGGAAAGCAGACTAGGGGATTTTAAAAACTGGTATTTCTTCAATGCCATACATTCTCATAATCCTAAAAACTAATTGAGTCAAAATCATGAGTCTGTTTGTAAGCAGAAATATGGTAATAAAAGCAAAAGATGAAACATGTTAATTCCATCACAAATACAAACACAGGTTCCATATTATAGATCTAGCTGTGACAAAAGGTAGGAAAAAAATCTAAAGGGCTATTTAGACTAGCTAGCTAAAGTTAATTCAGGAAGCCACGACACTGACTGATCTTCTAAAAGAGATGTCAGAGTAACAAACAAGCTGTCAGTTTTAGTCTCTAACTCTGCACTGTGGTCCTATTTCCTCAACATCACCGTCGAATATACAACTAGCTGTGTGTATATTTAGGAAACACATATTTCCTGTCTATATTTAATTCTTTTAACAAACCTAGTGATCTGGTTCCTGCCTGCTTTTCCAACTTGAATATCAGCCATTTTACTCCTCACTCGTGACTCTGTAGGTACACCAGACTTTTTCTGTTCTAGGAACAGAAAAAGAAAATATATATAGAAAAGATGGGGGGTGTGAATCTCTAAGGCTGAAAGGCATCTTGTAAAAGAACTGATGAAAAGTCCATGCTCGAGAGAGTTAAAGCATAAGATAGGAAAAATGAATCTTAGGAATTATGTGAAGTCACAAAAGACAGGAGTTTGAATCAAAGCTTTGGCATTTATTAGTTACATGACTATTCTCCACTCTCATTCTGTAAGAGAAATCAGTGTTTCAGCTTCTTCATCTATAATAATGGGGCTGACACCATTTACTTCATGTAGAGTTGTAAGCATTAGTGCTAATTTAAATACCTAGCACAGTACATTGCATATGAATACTCAATAAACATTGACTATACTCAAGTTTCTCTTGTTTCATGTTTCTAAAACTAATTTCATGGGTCTAATATCATAACTCTAAGCAGCAATCACACAATACTTCCTATTCACACTAGTGCTTTACTATTATTATTATTTATTTTTTTTTGGAGGCTGGGTTTTACTCGTTTTCTAGGCTGGAGTCTGATGGCACGATCTCAGCTCACTGCAACCTCTACCTCCCAGGTTCAAGCGATCCTCCTGCCTCAGCCTTCTGAGCAGTTGGGATTACAGACACCCGCCACCATACCCGGCTAATTTTTATATTTTTAGTAGAGATGGGATTTCGCCATATTGGCCAGTCTTGTCTCCAACTCCTGACCTCAAGTGATCTGCCCACCTCAGCCTCCCAGTGTCAGGATTACGGGTGTGAGCCACCACACCTGGCCTTTACAGTTGTTTTAGTCCAATTAGCAATGGGGAGGGAGAGTTGTGTTTTTCCAGCACTTAGTAAGTTTTAATGGTCCCAGTATAAAAACAGGAGCATCTTGTTAAGATAACGTATATAAAAAATAACATATTTTTCCCCAAAAAGAAAAAAGTCACATGTGGCATTTGGACTCAGATATTATACGTGGAGAACTGTATGCTTTTAAATATAAACTATTTTGAAAGAAAAAATAATAGTGATTTAAAAATTAAGACGACTAGAAAGCTCACCTGACTTTCTCTTTCTTTTTTAGCCATGCGTTCAAGCTCCTCTTTGGCATTACTCAGTTCTTTTCCAGCCCTGCCACTGTGTTCAAGTCTCCTAAAATGAAAATAGAGTGCTAGTTTTTTTTTTTTTTTTTTTTTTTGAGACGGAGTTTCACTCATGTTACCCAGGCTAGAGTGCAATGGCGCGATCTCGGCTCACCGCAACCTCCGCCTCCTGGGTTCAGGCAATTATCCTACCTCAGCCTCCTGAGTAGCTGGGATTACAGGCACGTGCCACCATGCCCAGCTAATTTTTTGTATTTTTAGTAGAGATGGGGTTTCACCATGTTGACCAGGATGGTCTCGATCTCTTGACCTCGAGATCCACCCGCCTCGGCCCCCCAAAGTGCTGGGATTACAGGCTTGAGCCACCGCGCCCGGCCTAGAGTGCTAGTTTTAATTGCTATGAACATAATGTGATATCAGCCGCCTCCTTTGAGTCATTTACTGAGGACACATTCCAATAATAAGAAAAATATAAAACATATACACAGGTTGTTCTTTGTAGCATTATTTATAATAGCAAAATACCGTAATCATCCTGCATGCTATAAAGAAAAGATTGAATAAAGTATAGTGTATTCACAGATGGCACAATATACTGCTGTAAAAAAGATTTAAGGATGATCTTTATGAACTTACATGGAGTGATTTTGAAATCCTGAGACTATGTCAAGGAAAACAAGCTACATGCTTAAGAATACATTTAAGGTAATAGGTTTTATATTAAGAAAAGGGGGAATAAGAATATACATATATACATCACATATATACAGATGATTCATTTGCTTATTTTTGCAAAGAGATCTGCAGGAAGAATAACCCAGAAATGAAACTGATTACCTTCAGGAGATGGGTGGAAACAGGAGAGAAGGGACAGGGAAAGAGATGGGACATCTGAGTATATCATTTTATATGCTGGAGTTTGAACTGTGTTAATGTTTAATTTTTAACATGAAAGTCAGCTGGAGAATTTATGGGAGATAAAAAACCTAAAATTCAATCCTAATATAAATAAATGAATCTATATAATAAATAGATAATAAAACCACTCAGAAGAGAATAAAACAAATTAATCCAAATAATTTTTGAACTCACTAACTGAACACTGTCAGTGCAAAATACCCTAAGGTTAAAAAGAATCACAAAACTACCTTAAGGATAAAAAGAATTACAAAAAAAGGTAAACATTACAGAATACATTCACTGTTGATAGTGGTATTTATGTAGTAATTCTGAAACTACTTTTGCATATTACAGTATTCTGCAAATGTATAAATATTTTGAAATATATTGATGTTATAAGTAACCAGGGCTCTCAAGGAGATACGAATATGAAATGAAGAAAAAAAGAACCTATATTGTTAAATTAGAATTACAGAAATCAGTAGCAAATCTTCATATGTATACAAATATATACACATACACTTCTTTTTTTTTTTTTTTTGAGACGGAGTTTCGCTCTTGTTAACCAGGCTGGAGTGCAATGGCGCGATCTCGGCTCACCGCAACCCCCGCCTCCTGGGTTCAGGCAATTCTCCTGCCTCAACCTCCTGAGTAGCTGGGATTACAGGCAGGCGCCACCATGCCTAGCTAATTTTTTGTAGTTTTAGTAGAGACGGGGTTTCACCGTGTTGACCAGGATGGTCTCGATCTCTTGACCTCGTGATCCACCCGCCTCGGGCTCCCAAAGTGCTGGGATTACAGGCGTAAGCCACCGCGCCCGGCCTACACATATACTTAAAAATATTCACTTAAAAAGGCCTAGAAGCAAAAGGTATTCATGTAGCATTGAAGACATCTTGTGCCCAGATCACAGTTTGTCAATGCCGTTACCCACCAAAAGGAACCAAGGAGCTCTTTAGGATAATGGCTGATTCTGGGACTGAGGCAGGTAAAGTGAAAGGTACTCATAGAACATCTTACTGTGCCAGAAACTGTGAAAGTACAAAAAAAAAACAAAAAACAAACCAACCAAAAAAACTGCTGGGGTTATGGCAAAGGGTCAGAGAAACAGCTCGATGAGGTTCCCACTGACTGAATCTGGGTTAATTTGAGGAGTAAAGGAAATCATGACCAAAATCAATAATGTAATGATTTTTAAAAATCCATATGGATAAAAACAAATGGGGTACAGAGATAGGGAAAGGACAGCTCTTCTTTATAATATAATATCCACAAATAAATAAAGAAGAAATTTTACAAACAGAAAATCATACTTTTTGTTTTTTGAGACTGAGTCTCATCCTATCGCCAAGGCTGGTGTGCAGTGGGGCAACCTTTCTGCCTCCCGGATTCAAGCAGTTCTCCTGCCTCAGCCTCCTGCATAGCTGGGATTACAGCCATGTACCACCAAGCCTGACTAATTTTTGTATTTTTAGCAGAGATGTAGCTTCATCATATTGCCTGGTCTGGCCTTGAACTTCTGAGCTCAAGTGATCCACTCTCCTGGGCCTTCCAAAGTGCTGGGATTAAAGGCATGAGCCACCGTGCCCAGCCCTGAAGAATCACTATTTTTAAGCTACCAATGTAAGAGCTGGTTCAAGCAAGGCTCAAATGATACTACAGCCACTGAGTGAATGATTGCTGGAAAACAGAACTGTCAGCATCTCAAATTCAGCCAGCAGATGACTTACATATAAAGGGGAAAATGAGCCTCTTGCAATGGAGAGATTTGGCAGCTACAGCCTTAACCAATTGACTAAATTTCATATCACCAAGGATGATACAAACTGATTATCATGCACTGATGTGATGCACTAAGAAAGATGTCATCCAGGCTCACATCTGTAATCCCAGCACTTTGGGAGGCTGAGGCAGGTGGATCATTTGCGGCTAGAAGTTCCAGATCAGCCTGGCCAACATGGTGAAACCCCATCTCTAAAAAAACAAAACAAACTAACCATGCATGGTGACACATGCCTGTAGTTCTAGCTCCACTTTGGGAGGCTGAGGTGGGAAGGTCGCTTGAACCCAGGAAGCAGGGGTTGCAGTGAGCTGAGATGGCGCCACTGCAATCCAGCCTGGGCAATGACAGATTGTGTCTCAAAAAAAAAAAAAAAAGAAAGAAAGAAAGAAAAAGAAAAAGGAAAAAAAAAAGGAGAAGAAAAGAAAGAGGGGAGGCAAGTTGAGGGGAGGGGAAAAGCCATCCATCTGGTATTCCTGCCAAAAATGTTTAACCGGTATCTAACCACAAGAAAACAATCATGGCTCAATTAAGGAATATTCACAGTCCTGAATTGTTCAGAAATGCCGGTCTCACTAAAAAGAAATAAAAGCTAAACAATTGTTCTAGATTAGAGACTAAGAGACATGACAACTAAGCACGATGCATAACCCCTGGGTTGGGGGGAACCAAAGTAGCTATACAGAACATTACTGAGACAACAGGAACTCTGAATCTAGACTGTGTATTAGATACTAAGCCTCTATCAAAGTTAAATTTTCTGAGTGTGATAATTGTATTGTAGCTATGTAGGAGAATGCTGTTGTTCTTAGGAAATACTGATGTATACAGCATAAAGTGTCATGATTTCTGTAAGAATTTCTCCAGTGGTTCAGAAAATACATTACATCCACATATGTGTGTGTACATACAAAGAAATAAAGCAAATGTGGCAGAATGTTAACAACTGGTCTGAATTAAAATGTATATGAGCATCCACTACACTATTCTTGCCCCTTTTCTGCAGGTTTGAAATTTCCAAAATACAAAATTTAGAGAAAAGTACACTTTTAAAAAAAGGCAAATAAAGAATAAATAGAACAAATCCAACATTATTTTACTCTTTGATTAGTATAAAGTTTTCAAACTAGAGAATGACTAGTCCTAAAACTTTTCTAAACCATCCCCTGACTGGGGCTAGGCTTGGCAAATAACTCAGTGTACACGGCCTACCCTTCCTGACAGTTTCGTGTAGATGATGTTGAGTTACCGCGAGTGGCCCCAGACTTGAAATACCCGGGAAAAGCTGTCAGCACACCGCCCTGCTGTGCACGATTGGAACCACTAACGCCTGCATTTCTGAATCCCTGCAAAACTATCTGAAAAGGAGAATAAGGACAGACTTTCTCTGGGCCAAATTGAGACCCCAAAGCAATAACCTCAACCCAACATAAGGTAAGGACAGTTCTTCAGCCTTTCAGAGGAATTCCAAACTTATTTTTTCCATTAATGTAGGAAGAGAAAAGAGGCTTAGCCAAACCTATTAATACAAAGATTAACAGAAAACAAAGTCCCTGAATGAAATGAAATTTCATACTTACCTAATGTGGATCTGGGTATGCTGGCATCCTCTTTGGCAGTCAATGAAGTACCATCATCTATGGAAGGTATCTGCACTGAGCCCTAAAAAACTGGGGGAGTTAGGAAGATGCAGGAACTATGATCACAATGACAGCACTGAGAATATTCTCACAATTTCATATTAAAATTATCAAACTTACACCTCAAATGTAAAAAGGAAACCCATTCTGCATGAATTATCTAAGTCTATAGTTCTTACTTGATCAGTCTGTTCTCCAAGGGGGAGGGCAATGGAGGTAACTTCAGCTCGTTGGTTAGAGATGGGTGCTTGGGACATCATGAAGTCTCTCCCTTCCAAATATTGGCGCAGGGTCTGTAATTCTGCATTTCTTTCCATTGAGGCTTGCACCATCTTCTCTGCAGCAACCTAGTAAGAGGAAATCACAAATAACATTAGAAAGATATTCTAGTAACCCTTCTGCATGGTCATGCCGAGCCAGCGCCTCAGCCTGGTAGCAGGCTGCAGACTCTTAGCTTTGCCCACCGCCTCCCGACCATGGACCCCTGCAAAGTGAAAAAGCTTCGGGCCTTTGTGAAGATGTGTAAGCAGGATCCAAGCATTCTGCACACAGAGGAAATGCACTTCCTGAGGGAGTGGGTGGAGAGTATGGGGGGTATAATACCACCTGCTATTCGGAAAGCTAAATCAGAAGAAAATACCAAGGAAGAAAAACCTGATGGTGAGAAGGTAGAGGAAGACTTAAAGGCAGATGAACCATCAAGTGAGGAAAGTGATCTAGAAATTGATAATGAAGGTGTGATTGAACCAGACACTGACACCCCTCAAGAAATGGGAGATGAAAATGCAGAGTTAACAGAGGAGATGATGGATCAGGCAAACGATAAGAGAGTGGTTGCTATTGAAGCCCTAAATGATGGTGAATTGCAGAAAGCCATTGACTTATTCACAGATGCCATCAAGATGAATCCTCACTTGGCCATTTTGTATGCCAAGAGTGCCCGTGTCTTTGTCAAATTACAGAAGCCAAATACTGCCATCCGAGACTGTGACAGAGCCATTGAAATAAATCCTGATTCAGCTCAGCCTTACAAGTGGCGAAGGAAAGCACACAGACTTCTAGGCCACTGGGAGGAAGCAGCCCATGATCTTGCCCTTGCCTGTAAATTGGATTATGATGAAGATGTGAGTGCAAGGCTGAAAGAAGTTCAGCCTAGGGCACAGAAAATTGCAGAACATCGGAGAAAGTATGAGCAAAAACGTGAAGAGCAAGAGATCAAGGAAAGAATAGAAAGAGTTAAGAAGGCTCAAGAAGAGCATGAGAGAGCCCAGAGGGAGGAAGAAGCCAGACGACAGTCAGGAGCTCAGTATGGCTCTTTTCCAGGTGGCTTTCCTGGGGGAATGCCTGGTGGTTTTCCTGGAGGAATGCCTGGAATGGGAGGGGCATGCCTGGAATGACTGGAATGCCTGCACTCAATGAAATTCTCAGTGATCCAGAGGGTCTTGCAGCCATGCAGGATCCAGAAGTTATGGTGACCTTCCAGGATGTGGCTCAGAGCCCAGCAAATATGTCAAAATACCAGAGCAACCCAAAGGTTATGAATCTTATCAGCAAATTGTCAGCCAAATTTGGAGGTCAAGCATAATGCCCTTCTGATAAATAAAGCCTTTGCTGAAGGAAAAGCAACCTAGATCACCTTATGAATGTCACAATACAAACCAGTGTACCTCTGACCTTCTCATCAAGAGAGCTGGGGTGCTTTGAAGATAATCCCTACTCCTCTCCCCCAAATGCAGCTGAAGCATTTTACAGTGGTTTGCCATTAGGGTATTCATTCAGATATTATTTTCCTACTAGGAATTACAAACTTTAAACACTTTTCCACTTTAAAAATATTTAAAACAAATTTAAAGGGTCTGTTAATTCTTATATTTTTCTTTACTAATCATTTTGGAATTTTTTTTCTTTGAATTATTGGACAGGGAAGATACTTAAATGTATAGAAGATTTTTGCTCTGATTTGAGTGAAATAAAAGTTTATTAGTGCGAGGCAAGCATAACTCATTTGAGGATGAAGTTTGTGTTGGATATGTGGTTCCCGAAGCATTTTGACTTGTCTTTTTAAATGCTTTATCTTTTTCTTTAAAGATTTATTTCAATAAAACTAATTGGGACCACCAATATTTCAGTAGGACCTGGGTAGAGACTGTGTTGTATTGGATCGAGCGTAGAAAGTTAGCACCAAGACAAAAGTATGCCAGATTGCAGGGTCATTTATTATGCCGGCGACCACACAGGACTCACGTCTCTCCAACCTGTGGCCTCAAAAGGAAGGTGCCAAGACTTTTTATACCCGAAAAACTACCTTGGGAGTGGGGGTGAGGAGCAGGGATGGGGATGAAAAGGTTTTGGACATTCCAAGGGCTAGGGGATTCTGTGATTCACCTCCTGGGCGGAGATGAGGGCGGGGGTCTCCGGACATTCCAAGGGCCAGGGGATGCTGTAATTCACCTCCTGGGTGGAGACGAGGGTGGGGGTCTCCAGACATTCCAAGGGCCAGGGGACTTTTGTCATTCTGTTTGTTACTTCAGTGGTTTACAGAAGTCAAGATAAGCATTTGTTTACACACAGATCTTAGTTATCCTGGGCTGCTTATTTTAGTTATTACTAAATAACTAAAGCAAAAGCTAGCAATTCTGGCACAATATCACATTCCCGCCTGTTCTTTTAACATGTATTAAATCTTTAATAGGTTTCCTCTTTTTGACACAAGGGTCCATATTTGGATCTCAGAACCATCAATTTGACCGAATCTATTTCTTCCTGGATAAATTTGAGGAGCATGTTTAAAAGGCATGGTCCAAATATTAACCCTAGGACCATTAGCACCAAGGGCCCTGCTAATCCAGTGAGCAGGAATGTTAGCCAGGGGTTTAGGGGAGTGTCTCGGGTGAAAGAAATGAAAGAGCTTCTGTTTGCAGTATATCCTGTTATAGTGGAGATAGTCTTACAACCCCAATGGGGGCAAAAGAATTCATTTAAGTCTCCACAGTTCCATCTTTTTTGGTGGAGTGGATCCTGGGCACAGATATAACCCCATGGTCTGGAGTTGTCGCTCTGCCCCTAAACTGCCACACCCAGCTATACCTCCACTTGTCCTGAAATTTAAGTGGGGGCCCAGGAGGGCACAGAGGTCCAGGGAGAAGGTAATGGGGGTCTCCAGAGTGTACTCCAGGGTTAGGTTGCTAGGGTGGATCCCTTTCCGGTTAAGGAACTAACATATGCTCCAGTGGAGCCCTTGGTGATGACCCATCGATAGTAGGTGGGTGACAAGGAGGGTCCCTTTCGGAGGGTGGTTGCAGGAATCAGGGAGATTAGGATGATGACTGAGAAAGGCGCAATAGTCTTAGTTTTAGGGGGTCCATTGAGGATGGAACCACTTCCCATCCTGCATCTAGGGGATGTGTGAGTGGTGAATCCAGGCAGTCAGTCCGTCCACCTTGATTGCCGTGGGGGTGACCAGGATTACAGTGTAGCGTCCTTTCCAGCGAGGAGTTAGGCCAGAGGTAGTGACTCTCTTCACCAGGACTTCGTCCCCTGGCTGGAAGGGGTGTACCGGCTGGTCAGTGAAATCCACTGGGGCAGGTCGAGTTCCCCTGATGAGCGAGTGCACCTGGGACTGAACAGACTGGAGTGCCTGCAAGGACTTAAGGAGTGTATGGTTATGGACTCCAGCATGTATGGCGTCCGCAAGTCTGGGGAGTAAGGGAGGGGGCCTTTTAAACATAATTTCAAAAGGAGTAAAGCTTTTTTATAGGCAGTACATCGGGTACAGAGGAGAACAAAAGGAAGCAGGTTGACCCAGTTTTCACCGGTTTCTAGAATTAATTTTGTCAAAGTTTCCTTTATGGTCCGGTTCATCCTTTTCAACCTGCCCTGAACTCTGGGGGCGATAGGCACAGTGCAGTTTCCAGGATATGTCCAGGGCCTTGGCCAGGCCCTGTGAAACCTGAGCTGTAAATGCAGGGCCATTATCTGATCCCAGTGTCGGGGCAAGCTGAACCGAGGAACCAGGTCCTGTAACAATTTTTTCGCTACTACCAGTGCGGTTTCTGACCTAGTAGGAAAAGCCTCGACCCATCCAGAGAAAGTGTCTACAAACACAAGGACGTACTTACAGCCGCACGCTGGGGGCTTTATTTCAGTAAAATCTACCTCCCAGTGTTCCCCTGGGCTAGTACCCCTGAGTCTTATCCCTGCCTGACTAGGCCTACTGCCTCCTGGATTTACCCTGGCACATACTTCACAACGAGTAGTAGTTTCTTTAACAATTTCATGCAAGTGTGGAATGTAGTATCTGGCCCTCAGCAGCTCAGTGAGTTTTGTTTGTCCTAAGTGAGTGGCCTGGTGTGTGTCCTTAACTAGAGCCTATCCTAGAGCCTCGGGGAGCACAATCCTTGTGTCCAGTAGAATCCACCGTCCTGTGGAATCTTGTCGTCCCCCCTGTTCTTTAGCAAAGTTTTCTTCCTTAGGCAAATACTTGGGGTAGGAGGCAGGGTTGGGGTCGGCAGAGTCACAAGAAGAGTCAGAGGTTTTACTGGCCCCATGGCTGTCGGTCTGGCCTGAAGGTCAGCTGCCCTATTTCCCCTTGCCTCTGGTGAATCTCCCTTCTGGTGTCCTTTGCAGTGTATTAATGCCACTGCCTTGGGCTTCCATATAGCTTCTAGTAGAGCTCGGATTTCCTCTTTGTTTTTGATGATTTTTCCCTTTGAGGTAGGCAACCCTCTTTCTTTATAAATGGCACCATGCACATGGGCCGTAGCAAAAGCATACCGGCTATCCGTGTAGATGTTAACAATTTTTCCCTCCGCCCAGTCCAAGGCCTTTATTAAAGCTATAAGTTCAGCCTTTTGGGCTGAGGTTCCATGTGGAAGAGCCTGGGCCCAGATAACCCGCTCTAGAGTGACCACAGCTGCCCCAGCGTACCTGACTCCGTCGACCATGAAACTGCTGCCATCTGTATACAGTACCTCCTCTGGGTTCTGCAGGGGGACGTCAGTGAGATCTGGTCACGCAGCGTGGAGGACATCTATTGTCTGTTGGCAGTCATGTATGGGCTTCTCTGGCTCGCTGTCAGGTAGCAGTGTGGCAGGGTTTAAAACTGTGGTTTTTGAAAATTTTATGTGGGGCTGGTCCAAAAGTAAGGCCTGGTATTGGACTATGCGGGAATTAGACATCCATTTTCCCGGAGCTCCACGGAGTAGCAACTCCACCGCGTGGGGTGCCACTAAGTTCAATTCCTGCCCCAAAGTCAGTTTGTCCGCCTCTTTGACTAACAGGGCCGTAGCTGCCACCAACCTCAAACAAGCTGGCCACCGAGAGGCTACGGGATCAAGTCTTTTTGAAAGGTAGGCAACTGGCCAGGACCAGGGTCCCAATGTCTGGGTGGGCACCCCCTTAGCGACTCCCTGTTTCTCATGCACAAACAACTGGAAAGGTTTAGAGATGTCTGGTAAGGCCAAGGCTGGGCTGCAGTCAGGGCAGTCTTGAGCTTGTCAAAAGTCTGTTGCTCCCTCTCTGTCCATGTCAAGGGCTGATTTCCTCCAGCACAGGCATACAGGGGCTTGGCTATCTCAGCAAATCCCAAAATCCATAGCCTGCAATACCTTACTGCCCCAAGGAATTCTCGAACTTGGCATTTCGTGGTGGGGGTGAGTATTTGCAGCACTGCTTGGACTCGGCTGGGTGCCAGTGCCCGGTTGCCCTTCTCTATAACATAGCCCAGGTAAGTCACTTTTGGCTGGCAGAGTTGGGCCTTTTTAGCTGAGACCCGGTACCCCAAAGTCTGCAGGGTTTCTAATAATGACTGGGTGGTCTCTTTACAGGCCTCCTGGGTTTTTGTAGCCAAGAGTAAGTCATCCACGTATTGGAGTAGGGTACACTCTGGGAACCCAGCTCGGAAGGCAGCAAGGTCTTGGCTAAGTGCCTCATCAAACAGAGTGGGGGAGTTTTGAACCCCTGAAGCAGTTTTCTCCGAGTGAGTTGCCCCGAGACTCCAGTATCAGGGTGGGTCCATTCAAAAGCAAATATAGGCTGGCTAACAGGGGCTAGTGGGATGCAAAAGAATGCTTCCTTAAGATCCAAGACAGTGTAATGGTGTTCTGGGTCCAAGAGACTTAGGAGGGTGTACGGATTTGGAACTGTAGGATGAACAGTTTCTACCCGTTTATTCACCTCCCTCAAGTCCTGCACAGGCCGATAGTCCTGTGTGCCTGGTTTTAGCACGGGGAGCAAGGGGGTGTTCCAGGGAGACTTACAGGTAGTGAGGATTCCTCCCTTCAACAGTCTGGTGATGTGCGGAGCAATTCCTCGCCTGGCTTCCCGGCTCATAGGGTATTGCTTCACCTGGACTGCAGTTGCCGTTGCTAATAGCTGGACCACGACTGGGGTGCAGTGACTTGCCAGCCCTGGGGGACCTGTTTCAGCCCATACTCCTGGTACGCTCTCTTGAAATTTGCGGAGGAAGTCTGGTGCAGGTGGTTGATCTGCCTCCGACGATAAAGCTTCCTGCAAGAGATACTCGTCTGACAGAGCACAGGTGATGAGGATCTGCTGAGGTGGCCCTGTGGCTAAGGGAGGAGGAATTGAGAGGCAAGCTTGACCCTCGCTGAAAGAAATATTTGCTTGCAGTTTGTGGAGCAAGTCCCGTCACAGGAGTGGATATGGACACTCAGGGAATGGGTGACAGTGCCATTTCCCAGATCAACGAATCGATTTGTGGTCCAGGGGCTAGCTGTGGTTTTTCCTGGAGTGCTGCTATCACTGCCTGAGTAACTCTCTTATTTTGCTTGGCCTCTAAGGTGTCTTTATTGTTAAAGACTTTTTGGGCAATTTTTAACAACTGAGATAAATTCATTCTCTGGAACCTCTCTAATTTTTGCAATTTTCTTTTGATGTCTGGGGCAGACTGGGGAAAAAAGCAGCTAGCAACTCCTGTGGACCCTGAGTTACAGTTCCTACCTCGGAGAGTTTAGTGGGCTTGTGGACCACTCCCCTAACCCCTTCTATAAGATACCGGTGAAAAGTGTTCAGAGCCTGGTGACCCCCCCCCCAAGGTGTTGAGGTCCCACTGGGGTCAGGTAGAGGGAAAAAAAACTTTTTCCTCGCCCTGGACCTATGATGGCTTTCAGGGCTTCCTGTCTAATTTTGCCTTTTTCCTCTGTGGTGAACAGAATTCGTAATAATTGTTGGCAGTTGTCCCAAGTGGGGCGATGCGTCTGGAATACAGATTTTAAGAGTCCTGTCAAAGCCTGGGGCTTCTCAGAGAAGGGGGGATGTTGAGTTTCATTGTGAAACCTTGGCAACATCACCGCCTTAAATTCCCAGGCCTCCCAGCACTACCCGCTCCCAGGAACTTTCCTTCTGGGCAGGTACCTAGTCCTCCCCCTCTCGCCATCTTAGCAGTTCTCCAGTACTACCCCCTCCTGGGAACTCTTAGCAGTTCCCCAGCACTTCCCTCCTGCACAGCCCCTCACACTGGATGCATCTCTGCCGGCTTGCAGGCCATAGAAATCCCCTTTGCCATGCCATGGGTGCTGCCAGTTTTGGGTTTAGCCCGGCAGTCCTCCCTTTCCAAGAGGCACCCCCAACAGAAGACAACTGGGGTCGCCCATTCTTTGTTCACATCCCCTTCTTGTCAAGTAACTTATATAACTGGAAGGTGATAGGGATCAAAGAGAGGGCCAAAACACCAAGTGTGGGCACGAGCTTTATTAAAAGCAAGGGAAAGCTGCCAGGCTAAACCCAAAATTGGCAGCACCCATGGCATGGCAAAGGGGATTTCTATGGCCTGCAAGCCGGCAGAGATGCATCCAGTGTGAGGGGCTGTGCAGGAGGGAAGTGCTGGGGAACTGCTAAGAGTTCCCAGGAGGGGGTTGTACTGGAGAACTGCTAAAATGGCCAGAGGGGGAGGGCTGGGTACCTGCCCAGATGGAAAGTTCCCTGGGAGCGGGTAGTGCTGGGAGGCCGGGGAATTTAAGGCGGTGATGTTGCCAAGGTTTTACAATGAAACTCAACAACTGGAAGTACTTGGCAGGGCAGCAGTAATCTTGCTGTGTTTTATATAACATGCATCCTTGGGCAGGTTGCCCTTAAATCTTACACTGTGGTGAAGGGATTTTTTTTTGTAATGCTGCAGTAGGGTTGGTGTACTTAGTTCTGTTCTTGTCTAGTACGTCTAATAAATGTATCATATTATTTCCAAATGGGGGAAATAAGGCAGTACTTTCCTTTTTATACTTCTGTGCTTAAAATTCTCTTTCCTAGTCAAAAAATGCCCAACTCTGTGTCTGCTTTCTGCTTGTTAAGGTTTTTCTCCCTGACTTTTCTTGGGCTAAAGACAGGCCTTTTCCACGAGTACATCACTGCTATCATCATTAACAGCATAATTATGCAAGCATATTTAATGCTGACTTTAATTTAATATGTAATACATATGGTAATCGTAGGGTAATACCCATAACAACTGTAGTTTCTTACTTGGCCATGATAATGCTTATTTAAGTTCCACTCTGGCAAAATCTTGTCATATCAAAAGACTTTGGAAAGGGGGGTTCCCTTTGGTGTTTGGTCTTCTACTTAGAAAATACCTATTGCTGTTAGAGTTTATCTTGTGGTATTCATCTTTGTATTTTGAAGATAATAAGATTTGAATTAAATTGATATACACAGAGGGGAACCCTTTTTTTTGATTCAATGTCAATTATACATGAGATAATCCACAGTTACTCATTGTGGAATTGTTGAGACTATGAAAGACTCATTGTCTTTGTGTGCAGCTCTTCCTTAAATAGTGTGACAATACCCCCACCTCTGCTTGCTTGCTTTCCCTTCCCTCCAATGACAAAGAAAATGAGAAATTTCCTGTTGTGCATTCAATTCTTATTTTAAATAAGACTAAGTATAGGCATTGTACCTGACATTGCTACGTTTCTACCAATGTTTCAGCTTAAAGTGCTAGTGTTTAAAAACATTTTCAAGGGATAAGACCTTCTGTACTTTGCCTATTTGAAGAATCAGTGGTAGGAGCAGTGAAGTAAATTCTATGGAGGACATTTCTAAAATAACACATTTCTGAAAGCATAAATGAGTTTATTCAGGTTCTAACCCTTTGCTGTACACAAGCAGACAGAAATGCTTCTGTTACGTAAATGAGAAAAAGCTATTATGCTGATGGAGCATGCTTTTTAAATCCTTTAAAAACACTCACCACATAAACTTGCATTTGAGCTAGTGTGTTCTTTTCGTTAATGTGTGTTCTCCTTTCTCAGAATTGCCAGTGTGTACCTGGCTTAACTCAACAACAGTTTTTTCTGGATTCCTTATTTGATTTATTTAACCTAATTATGTTCTGATATTGCAAAAATTACCGTAAGTGGGTAAAAGTAAAATTCCTCTTCTGAAAAAAAGAAAGAAAGAAAGAAAGAAAGAAAGAAAGAAAGAAAGAAAGAA